>NC_039272.1:589435-626935 GCF_003368295.1 Carassius auratus | reverse complement strand
GTCCACTTTATCAAGACGCCCTGTGAGGACGACAGATGGGAACACAGTAGACTCAACCTTTCAATCTTTTTGGAAAACTGCATGGAATTGTGCCTTCTTTGTAAATGTTTGTGGACTTGATTGCACAGATACTATTTAAACTGATCTGAGCTGGATGATGACATCATTGAACTCAATCATGAACTGCCTTTCTGCATTATTGACACACTATTTTCCTGTTTAAGGCTGTTCAGTTGCTTTGTTACAATCTGTACTGTTAAAACCGCTATATAAATAAAGGTGACTCGACTTGTAAATTAATCCGTAGTATAGGTGGGCGGAGCTAAACAGGCAGCGGTGTAGAATCTATGGGCGGAGCTAAACAGGCAGCAGTGTAGAAAGTGATGAGTTCTGAAACTTACAGAATGCTTTTAATAGCACAATGACCTCTTATGTTAAAAGCTTAGGGGAATTTTGTTTTCTCAATTCATGACCACTTTAATGAGAAATAATTTATAAAAGATTAAATAATATCTGTGCCACTTTCCATAAACAGGGTACAAACTGATGTCCCTTTACAGTTTTTAAAGCATAAAAGGTACCCTATGTTCTTTAGAGAGAAAACTGCTAGATAAACTACATTATATAAAATATAGTGTGGGAGTCATTCGAAACACAATTATGTTGCTTCCGTCCTCATTATAAACTGTTGTTCTGTCTACTTTGGAGAAAGACACGAGGATGCTGGAACATGATGAAGGTGAATAAATGATGATAGAACTTTCATTCTGGGTTTACTAAAATAAGCCAGAAGCAGGAAAATTAGCTAGTTTAAAACTAGCCTTGAATAAGGATTATGACATCACTTTCTGCAATCCAATCTTTGATCAAACAAATGTCAAAAAAAAAAAAAAAAAGTGTCTTTTTTTTTCAAGATGTTTAGGACTTTAATTCCCATTTTGTACCCTATTTGTGGAAACACTTTCCAGTGACAAAAAAACAGTAAAAAGTTATATTTTGAACTACATTAGAAGTCTATGGTTTGTCCTCGTTGAGCTGAAGAGCAGACGCAGCAGAGACGCAGACGCGAGTCTTACCTGATCCAGTCGAGTCTGACGGCAGGGAAACGAGAAGGTGAAGCCCAGAGGCAGCGACGCTCCCTTCATACCCATATACTCCAGGAAGTCAGCAATACAGTGCACGATGTGATCAAATAACTGCAGACCACCATTCACACACACACACACAGCACAGGGGAAGACAAAGGATCATTCATGTACTTATCAAAATGAGCTCAACAGCATTATCACTGAAAACCTACAGAGTACAAGAAAAAAAAAATTTAAAAAAAAAATACGATCCAGCATGTGGATGGTGCAGGGCGTACCTCCTCGCCGGTGCCCTGGGTAATGTCTGGGGGGATTGTGTAGATCTTATTATGCATCTCCACGCTCCGTCTTTTCCCACTTCGAACACGCACCAGGAGCACCCTGAAGTTTGTGCCGCCCAGATCCAGAGCCAGGAAGTCACCACGCTCTGCAGAACATTCACAAGAGATTCAGAGACCAGAACACACACGCTCTCTCACACACACACACACACACACACACACACACACACACACACACACACACCAATCAACTCTCTCTGGGATGTTTTGGAACGGTCTGCTATGGAGGGGTAATTGATTTGTCTCTCAAACTCCAGATTATCTTTTTTTGCCCTACATTGGTCAGTAGAGTTTATAATTCTATTTAGATCAGTCACATTCTTGTGTTGATTCTCCATCTCTCGTGTGCTTTAGCTTCATCAGTGCACTGACAACGGGCTTCAAGATCAGAATTTGTAAACGTGGAAATAAAGTTTTAGAATAAAAAAAAAAGGAAAGAAAAGAAACTATGTAAAATAAGAATACATAGGTTATTCTCTTCAAGACTGCATGTATTGGATAAAAACTAAAACATGTTTTCAAATTGATTGTATTCCTGTTAGAGCACATAAGTATATTTAAATTGCCTGTGGCAAAAAAAAAAAAAAAAAACACATCTAACGGTTGATGTATGGCTCATAAATTGAATGTGAGAGATAAAAATGTTTCATCGAATGAAGGAAACCCATTACAGCTGCATGTGATGAAGCATGTACTGCAGGATAATGTGAAAAACTGGATCGCTTCCTTTGCAATCAATAAAGGAGTTTACACAGAAAGCATTATGTTATTTTCAGCAGCATCTTCAAAGTCACATGATCCTTTAGATCCTTCATTTCTTATTATTGCATGTATGAATGTTTGTAGATATAGATAGATAGACAGAGATCCACACACATGCATGCACACACATACGTAATATATACTTGATGTTTTTCTCTGCCTACAAAAAAATAACAAATAAGATCTGCATGAAAAACATTCTCAGAAATTGTCATCATTTTAAGCAAGCTTGAATCAAGATATGATGCATTATGCACAGCAATTTATATTCCAACACTTCCCTCCAGATCCTCCTTGATTTTTTGGCCAAGATGAAATGACATTTTATTTTGCCTGCAATTCATCCCCATTTGTGATCTGATCTTCAAAGCGGTTACTGTGATTTGTTTCCATGAAGTATGCAAGCAAACATTTATGCAGATGTTTTCATACAACATTTCATAGTGCAACACAACATCTGTCAATGTGTTTGAAACAGGATCGAAAAACTGATGCACAGCTTGTGAAGGGAGGAAAGAAGGGAGGGAGGAAGAGAGGAAGGAAGAGAGGAAGGAAGAGAAAAGAAGGAAGGAAGGGAGGAAGGAAGGAAGGAAGGGAGGAAGGGAGGAAGAGAGAAAGGAAGAGAGGAAGAGAGGAAGGAAGGAAGGAAGGGAGGAAGAGAAAAGAAGGAAGGAAGGGAGGAATGAAAGGAGGAAAAAAGGAAGGGAGGAAGGAAGGGAGGAAGGAAGGAAGGGAGGAAGAGAAAAGAAGGAAGGGAGGGAGGAAGGGAGGAAAAAAGGAAGGGAGGAAGGAAGGAAGAAAGGAAGGAAGGGAGGAAGAGAGAAAGGAAGGAAGGAAGGAAGGGAGGGAGGAAGGAAGAAAGGAAGGGAGGAAGGGAGGAAGGGAGGAAGAGAGAAAGGAAGGGAGGAAGGAAGGAAAAAGTAAGGGAGTAAGGAAGGGAGGAAGAAAGGAAGGGAGGAAGAGAGAAAGGAAGGAAAGAAGGAAAAAAGGAAGGGAGGAAGGAAGGGAGGAAGAAAGAGAGGGAGGAAGAGAGAAAGGAAGGAAGGAAGGAAAAAAAACACTGCTTTGGTAGATGATGGAATTAAACAAAAGACCATTTTCTTTCTGGGTCGACTAAAGTAAGTCAAGCTTGTGTTTCTCAGTCTGACCTGTTCCATCCGGCGTGGAGCGCACGAAGGTGGGCAGCATTTTGAGCGCAGCCTCTGCGTTTGTTTCTTTCGCCAGGCCTCGCTTCATCTGCTCCTCCATCCTTCTCTTCACCTCCAGCAGCTGATCTCGATCGAGTCGGAGGCCGTCGAGGATACGCTGGCGCTCTGCATGCTGCTTCGCCAGTCGATACGCCACCGCAGTGACCATCGCTGCCCCTTTACCGCTGCCATCCTCCGAGCGCAGGAAACGCACATCACAGTCCGGCACCAGTAACCGCACCATCTTATTCAGTCGCCGGGCAAACCTGGAGAAACAGGAGAACAAACCAGTGAGGGAGAGAGGAAAGGGCCCAAAAACAAAGAAAAAACAAATATGGAAAAGGTGGATGATGCACAAAAGAAGAAAGAAAGCATGCAGAAAATAAATTAGTTTTAATACAATAGGAGGTTGCATGCTGCTACATTCAAAGATCTGAGAATCATTTCTCTGGGAGGTGATACAATAACTGTAATTGTAGTTTGGTAGGTGAAAATAAAATGGTTATTAAAAAAAAGTCTAATAAATGATCAAATAAAATAAATGCTGGGCAACGATGAATTTGGCATTAATTGCATCCAAAATATAAGTTGTGTACATAATAAATATACATAGCACACACACGTATTATGTACATATAAAAGACACACACATACAGTATATATTTTGAAAATATTTACTTAAATATATAATTAATATTAATATAATTTATATATTATATAGATATATATTTCATATAGAAACAACATTTTTCAATATACATGCATGTTTTTGTATTTATATATACACATAATAAACATACACAGCACACACACACATACATATATATATATATATATATAATGTACACAAAAACTTTTATTTTGGATGCTATTAATTGCAATCAATTGTGGCTCAGCACAAAAAATAAATAAATAAAATAAAATAAAATGTAAATAAATGTGAAAAAAATATATAAATAAAATGAATAAAAAATGAAAAGGAGTTATTTTCAGATCGTATGATTTAATAACTCATTTAAATTTGTAGAAGCACATGAAACTGGAATGAAAATAGATTGCTTGGGGGTATATTTAAATTGCCTGCGTCAAAAAAAAAAAATATTGTATATATGGCTCATAAATTAAATGTGAGAGATGAAAATGTTTAATCTGATGAAGGAAAATCATTACAGCTGCATGTGATGGAAGCATGTACTGCAGGATAATGTGAAAAACTGCATCGTTTCCATTGCAGTCAATAAAGGAGTTTACACTCCGAGCTTTACGTCTGATGTAGATACACACGTCAGACATCGCAGTCTCTTGTTATTGTTGACTTCGTCTTGGAAAAACGTTGTCAGAGCTAATCTAGTTGTAATGTTTGCTCTCCATCTGCATTCAGCTCATGCTGAAATCGTTCATATTCCTGATGATTCACAATGTAACAAACTCAGAAAATAATATTTGCTTCTAGATACAAGCGCCACAGAAACGTGTCACAGCCTGAATGAAGCTGAACACATACACAGCCAATCAGCATCTACATCAACATTTCTGAGAACTCCGTATCTACAGGAAATGTTGAGCGCGTGATCCGTTTCTCTGAATGCATGCATTAACACCCGGTGAATCCAGCGGTGTCGGATTAAAATAGTACAACTAATTAGAGGTGATGCTTGCATACAGACTTCATTTCATCAGATATAAGCCATGCAAATAAATGCTCTGTGCAACACCAAGCTAGTTGTTATTAAAAGGTATTGTTACATAATTGCTGGACTCAAAAACAAAATACATGCAATATTAGATAAATAGTAGCCAACATCTCAAGTGTATCAAATATAATAATTCATTAAATTATAAAAATGTTTTAAAATGGATAAAAATGCACTAAAATACTATTTTATTTGTTTAGCTGCATGTCATGTGACCATTAAGCAACACCAGAGAACCATGAACATGCAAATGTGATATTATTATTAAATATATTTATTTTAAAATCAAAGGGATACTTCAAGTAAAAATATTTCGTGAAAAATGAAAAAAAAAGTTTTGGAATGTGTGCATTTTAAATGTCTGAAAGACAAAAGCTTTACAAAAACAGTATTAGTTAAATAACCTACAGAGTAGTAATTCATATAAAAACTAACATGTTCATCAGTAGTTGATGCAATGGTGATCAAGTTGAAAATGATCATTTTTAAAAATCTATATTCAAATGGTTATTGTAAATAATAGATAGTATCACTGCAACTTTGGATCAAATAAATGCAGACGATGCTGTGAAGCAGACCCTGGCTGTGGATCTAGACTCACTGCGGGTGGTTCTTGTAGACGGATCCGTCGACGCCGACTGTGGTGCGCAGTTTCTCTGTGGCTTTGTTATCCCGGATCTGCCTCAGGACGGCTGCGAGCGAAGCGGCACAGAGATGAGCTGCTCGTGTGGAGACGATCTGACACACTCTCTGTGTGATGGCGCAGTCCTCCGGAGACGGATCCAGACCCAGACCTCTCAAAACCTGCTCCGCACTCAGCAGACCCTCGCTGCTCCTGCAGCACACACACCACAGGATGCTCATCAACATCACATCACTCTTGTGCAGTTACCACACGCTTTCATACAGAACCACTGACACACATTTTTTACCAGTGTGTGGGGAATCGAACCAACAACCTTTTGCACTGCTAATGCAATGCTCTACCACTGAGCCACAGGAACAAGAAACCGTTCACTTTCACATGTGTCTTAGACAGTTTTATCACTCCAAAGTCTGGGGTCAGAAAAATCTTTTTAAAAAAACATTTTATATATTTATGTAATTATGTGTGTAATTCAACACATATAATTTTTATAATTTTTTTATTATTAAAACAAACAATTTTTCACTATATCACTGATTTTGTACTATTATTATTTTATTATTTTTCATTATTTTTATTTATTTATTTTGTATTTGTGATGAAATAAACATATCCTTTTTAAAAATTCTTACAAAAAAAACAAAACACCTAACTTCAAAGAATTTCTTTGCACAAAATAATATTAATAATATTAGTAACAATACAAATAAAAGCATTTAGGTTATTTATAGACATTTTTCAATCTGAAAACTAGCAGAAAGTACCATGTTTTTGAAAAGATACTCAGATATAATTTCATGGATATTCAGACTTTAGTATTATGGTATACAGCAGAAAATCATTGTTGACTCTTGAAGTAGGCAATTAATTCAACATGTTTAACTCACTGCTGCGTATCAGAGTATCAGCGAAGCAAACAGCCAATTATAATAATTACATGTAAGCCTGTTATTTTCCCTTGGAACTGAAAGCATTTACGCATTATTTTTTGGAAAGATTCAAGAATGATTACATATTTTATCATTTAATATTAAACAGACAGCCTAGAATATAATATTACACGTATGCATCAGTGTCTCATCAGTGGATGCTCTGCAGTGAATGGGTGCCGTCAGAATGAGAGTCTGATAAAAACATCACAATAATCCGTTTGTTTCATCTTTTGTCTTCTCCAGATGTTCACTGATGGACTGGAGTGCTGTGGACTCTCATTCTGACGGCACCCATTCACTGCAGAGCATCCCTTGATGAGACACTGATGCAATGACACATTTGTACAATCACAAGAAACCCAAATGCACAGAAAGGTACTGACTTATTATTTTCGATGTCAGAGATGAAGGCGGTCTGGAAGTGGCCAGTGGTGAGCAGATCTGGAGTGATGTGTCCCTGGAAGAGCAGGTCTTCTTTGGCCATCTTCACCAGGATCAGTCTGACCAGCTCACCCATGTACATCCCACTGATCATCTTCTCAAACCTGCGGTCCAACAGAGCATGCAACCCATGAACCAGAGCCAGGAGATCAACAAGGAGAAAAACATTGCATACTGCTAGAAATACACTGAAAAGAGTATAGCTCATATTTTGCTTTAGTGTACAACGCTGAAAACACAGCTGTTCTTCTTCTGTTCAGTCTAAGCATTCATGTCTCCGGGAGCTGATTATGAGAGAGAACAATAACACAGACTCGCAATTAAATGAAACTGCGCATCCCTCCTGACCTTCTGAAAGCGAGAGAAAAGCGTGTGCATGTGCAAATCGACAACAAGCACTCGAGGCATGATGGGATTTGATTACAGTTCTGCATTTCCCCGAGCAGCTTCTTAAACGAAAGCACCTGTGGAGTCACGATGACTGGAGTCATAATGATTCTTCCTGACATTGTTCACACGTGGTGACGACCTCGTTAGCTAACTGTGTAGTGGACACAGCGGCCCTCACCACCGGACTCCATCGGTCACTCACAGCTGTTTTCCAGGGTTGAGGGAGCCGGCGTCGATCTCTCGGTCGAACTCGGTGCGGATGTCGTCTAATGCACCGTCGTCACCGAACGCTCCCCACTCCATGTTCACACACATACGGCCTTCATCTCCGTCCACCAGCTCCAGGTGACGCATCTCCTCCATGTAGCACGCATTGGTGCCCGTCCCTGGAAAAACACACACATCCGATCGGTTTGCATTGAAGATTCCTGGGAATTCTGCTTGATGTTGCATGCAAACACAACTGCACCCACTGCACAAATGTTTCATGCATGCTACTTTAAGGTGTTGCAATGTAACTATACATTTAAGTACATGTACTTACTATATGATCAGAGTTACTGTGATGTAATTATGCGAATCAATACCTCCTCTTTTAACAGTTTGATGTAGAATTAAGAGATCTGATATATAAGCTTGTGCAGCTGCATTAAATATGTATGCAGGGGGTTTGATATCTCTACAGTGCTATGTTGAATCCTACACTGTCGACGCTAACGACTCGTGTCTCAAAGGTGTGGGATATTTTTAGTGCTTTGTCTACAATGCAATCAGTTCTGTTAATATTCTACAGCAGATGCAAATGCACACGGACTAATAACGCAAACATCCTTCAGTGCAGATCCTTGTTGAAACTCCAGTCTGTTGGTTTTAAAGCACTGTGTAAAGAACACAACGCCACAGATTCCTTCAGATCCTACAACACAGTGTTGAGATGTGCAGGGAATAGACTTCATTACAGCTTCATGCTCAGTGGTCTGGCTCAGTGGGAAATGGCAGAATAAGCTTGTTTTATTAGCGCAGATCCCAGGAAAGCCTTCTGGAGTCTCTCAACACCGTCCAAATAAACCAGCTGCACTCAGCTATACTGGATTTACCCATTCAGTTCCTATTATTCACTAAATATCAACTTAATAAACATTGTATTTACACATTATACACTTCATTTTGGTATTAAAACGCATTTATAATATTGACATTTTTTAGGTTTTCTTATAAAATTGTATAAAAATGTATTACATTTAATGTAATTTATTCCTGTGGAAATTTTTGATACATTCTGATGATTTCCAACAATAGTTTTTGTGGACATTATCAGAAATGTTAAGAAATTAATAGTAAAAAAAATATATATTTTTTTTATTTCTGATAATTTTATATATATATATATATATATATATATATATATATATATATATATATATATATATATAATTAATAGTAAAAAAAATATATATTTTTTTTAATTTCTGATAATTATATATATATATATATATATATATATATATATATATATATATATATATATATATATATATATATATATATATATATATATAATATTATACATACAAATAACTTTGAAATGGAAATAATCAGAAATTATAAAAGAAAGATTTTTTATTTATTAATTTCTTTTATTAATTTTTGATATATATCTAAATTATTCACATGTGTTATAACAAGTCTCTATTAGCCTAATGCAGTACACAAGCATGTGTTTGGTATTGTTTTGTTTTTTAAATAGAAATAAATAAAAAGAAATCCGATAGAATAGATAAAGAATAGAGCAAGCAAGTTTAACTTTTTTTATGTATTAATTGTATAATTAATAAAAACTAAACAAATAGATAGAATAAAAAAAAGATTGAGAAGCTAGTGTTAGTTTTTATATATATATATATATATAAAGAAAGAAACGAGCAGTTAGTAAATGAATAGTGCGCAAATCTAAAAGTGGCAAGTTTTTTTTAAAGAATAGAATTAGAATAGAGTGTGCTAGAGTTATAGTGCCAAATACAGATGGAAGATGTGATTTCAGCTGATTCTTGAAGATGGCTAAGGACTCAGAAGAATATATTTTTTAATAGCCATAATTTTGAATTTCTTTCCAAAAGAGAAAGCAGTTTTCCCTCTGAAATGCTCTTTGATTTCCACTTACAACTATAACTGTATCTCAGTATTTGTCATCTAATGTGAGAGAGAGTTAGAATCATGGAGAAATCAGAGACAGATCAAGTTGATCTGCTCTAGCGTCTCTGAGAACAGGAATCACAACACTTCCTTCAGACTAGAAACGGCTGTAATGTGTGCTCTAATATTCCCAGAAGGCCTCTCTCACACACACACACACACACACACACACACACACACACTCACCGATGATGAGGCCGATCTCACAGTGATGGTCATCATAGCCACAGGTCATCATGGTGCCGACCGTGTCATTGATCACGGCCACGATGTCGATGTCAAAATCCTGCCGAGACAAGCATGCGTACACATTACATTTCTATTCTTTTTCATTGATCTAAATGTAAAAGCAGGACACTCACCCCTCGGCTCTTAATGGCTTTTCTCAACAGACCCACAACATCTCTCCCCTCCACTCCACTCGCCTTGAACCCTTTGGTCCAGGACACCAGAATACTCTGAACAGACACCAGACCGACCACAGAAACATGAACCTCTCACACAACAGCTGCTCAGTTTAGTCTCGCTTTCTTTTAACGGTTCCCATCTCACCTCGTCCAGTTTGGTCTGCTGACAAGGGAATGAAAAGGTGAAGCCGAGAGGAAGCTTCTTGTCTTTGATGCCCAGTTTGTCAAGGAAATTCGCCAAGCATTCAGCGATGTGATTGAAGAGCTGGACACACAGAGAGAAAACACACCATTTAACTTAGGATTCATTACAATTAAAAGAGCTGGTCAGAAGTTCAGGTTCAAAAACAGAAGATATCAAGTGCAACCCTAATAAGATGCATGCATTTCATCCTAAGCATGTATGGATCTAAAGTGTTCAAGCTGTGATCGAGTGCATTAAAACAGAAACACGATGCACGGTGTGTTCATTCATTCATCAACATCAGCAATGATAACGAGTTATGAGAGAAACATTAAACCCTTTAATTACTTCACTCTCTTATTAAACAACTGCACAGCGCACAGAGTTCATTAACGGTCAAGTTTGTAATGAAGAAGGCGCTCACTGTACGTCTTTCTATTATTAAACACAGTGACAGTGATGAACCACGGCTACAAGATGAAGTTATTTATAATGCATAATTAAACTTCTCCCATAAATACAGCGGCTCTCATTTAACTGTGTGTGTGGAAACTGTTTATGCAAAACGTTCCTCATTTACTGGTGATATTCTGACACAGATGTTATTTTTAATTTCGGCTGGCTGCAGAAACTTCTCTAAACCAAATCTTCTTCGTCTACGGGTTTGGAACAAGATCAGAGTGAGTGAATGATTTCTGGGTGAACTGTCTCTTTAAATATGAATGAATCAAGATGATTTCTGCAGCCTGAGGCAGGTTAAACCTAAATATATTCGGTGAACACTGAAGAAGGAGAAGCCAAACCTCCGTCCCGCTGCCTCTCATGATGTTCTCTGGAATAGCGTAGATCTGGTTCTCCATCTCCACCGTCTGCTTCCCGTTACTGGACACCCTAACCAGCAGAACACGGAAATTGGTTCCTCCCAGGTCCAGAGCCAGGAAGTCTCCCGTTTCTACAAACCAAACCAATCCAAAGCAAATTCATCTCAGAAGAAGCAAAAATCTGTTTTCCCTTGTCATAAACACAACAGCTCTGTAATAGCAGTGGAAAGACCGGTTTTATACATTAAACCTGTTAAAGAGAGCACAGAAGATGATTGCAAAGCACGTAGAATGCAATTTAGGGCACTGATTTTATATTCTGGGCTTGCATGAATCGTTGGCATCATGAAGGTGTAGCTATACTAAATTTGGTCTTTTAATGCGTTGATGCATTAAGTCACGTTTAGCATAATGATGAACATGTGCTTCATGTGGTAACATCTAAATTAATGAACTTTATGTTCAAATGCTACTCTGAGGAACAAAACCAGTCTTAAGTCGCTGGGATATTTGTAGCAATAGCTTAAAAAAAGTAAAAAAAAAAAAGTAAAAAGAAAAAATTAAATAATTAAATAAATAAATATAAATATAAATATAAATATATATATATATATATATAAAATTAAATTAAGTCAAAAGTTAGACATCTGAAAAATAATTTTAAAAAAAGAGACCCGAAATATCCACTCGACGAGAATCTTATTTTATTTATTTTCTGACTGACTGTTGACTTGACTTCAGTAATGTCTGAACTATAGTTCTGAACTATATTTATTCAGGCCGGGCTAGTGAATGTTTGGCAGTGCATTTTATTATTTACTTTTTTTATATGCAGAGCCACTTCCCAACAAAATCATCCATTAGCTTTAAAAATGATTCATTCTTTCCAAAGAATCTATTAAGTCATTTGGTGGAAACTGTATTTTTTTTTCATATTTTAGTTTATTGTGAAATAAAAGGAATATGACAATGTCAGTTCCCCCATTGCTGAACACACACACACACACACACACACACACACACTATGATCCATGTTTAAAGAGGTGTTCCTGCACAGTTTCTTCTCCTGACGTTACGATGTTTAATGCAGTGACCTCTCTGTGTTCATGTGGTTTCTGAACAATCATAAGCGGTTTGTGATCATGAACTAATCTGCTTCGATTTACAAGTTAAAAGTCTTGTGAGAGTAGAGAGGAAGTTCAGACTTGTGTAAGCTCACAGTGAGGTTATAATTGTGCGTTCTCATCGTGACGTGACTTCTGAAGAACACTTATCTTTGCACAACACTCTTGACTTTCAGAAATCACTTGTTCAAATAATGAGGCGAGAACTCCTCACTTGTTTTCCAGAACAACAAACAATGGTTCTGTGGTGAAGTTAATATTACAGGAAAACAAAAGGTCATTTCTACATGAAAATGTTAGTTTCACTTCTATTTTAAAAAACTAGGTATATTCCATACCTGCACTCAATTAAAGCTCATAGAGGTTAAAGTGTACAAATAAACCTTATAAAGTTTAGTGACTGTTCTGATACTGGTGTTCCCATCATGCACTCGGGCATGAATCATTAATAAGGTGGATTTTTCTGACTGTTTTCCAGCTGTATTTACACGGTTTTATTGTTGCTTTTGATGTTAGGTTTAATAACTAGCGACTTTTTACATCTGGAGTTTATTTTCTCCTCAAAATGACACATTTGTGCTCAAAAGTGAACAATGTTTCATCATCATGTATTTTGAATTTGTAAAGAAAAAAAATTATTGTAAATTGTTACATATATTTAACTTATTTACTTAATGAAGATAATATAATACATGTCATGTCATTATATATATATATATATATATATATGAAATTGTATATAATTATGTAATATTTACTTCAATAGTTCAATAGGAAGTGCACTGTATAGAGCAGAAGCAATACAATTTACTTAAAATGTGTTGGTGCAAATTGTTATGAAGTAAATCCTACAAGTTATATTTTTTAGTCCAGGCATCATACATGCAACCAAATTTAACAAGTGTATTCTCATAATTTACTGAGTTTATTCTCAATATTTTATTGCAACTTTTTTTCTCTTGAAATTTTATGAACTTTCTTCATCATTTAATGATTAACAATTTAATTATTTTTTCCTTTTTTCTCGTAATTCAATTACTTTTGTTGTGATTTATTGAGTTTAATCTCATTTTTAAATAAATCAGTTGAACAAACCTCTGAATAAAACCTTCTCTATTTACATTAAAAACAATCTAATAAAATATGCTTCACAATCATTTTAGTTTGGCAGATAATTCATGATGGTGGTTCTTCACCTTTTACATTATATCCATGTGTAAGTCTTGTATGGCCAAAAATACACCTTGTATTTTAAAATCAACATCGTGATACCTAGATTCAAAATGAGCAAAAAATAAATAAAATAATAAAATAATAAAACATGCATCCCATTCCATCTGTCACATGTCATTAATATAAGAGTTTATCACAGGTTTAAGAATGTTTTAGGAGAGGAAATCTACAAGCATTGTTGAATGTGAAAGTAAAAGTTAAGTCCCTGAGCAGGAGGTGATGGCAAACATCCATCTGGACTCATTCGTGAGTCACTTCCCAGCAGCGTTCGGTGGCTCACGCCCAGGTGACGCGTCTCTGTGTGATCGCATTCTCTCCAGGAACCAGAATACAGTTCATCTTCTCACACTCTGCTTGAGACGGTGTCTGATCCCCCGTGAACACACACACACACACACACACCTGGAGAGCTGGATCAATCATCTCTTCATCTCTCAACACACAGAAACACTACACTTCTAGGACAGAACGATATGTGCCTCACAGGAAGCTGACAACAATACACTTCCTCTCGACTTGACCTGCATCCAACCAGATTCCCACAGGATGCGAACGCTCCCAAATTCACAATATTTTACACACATGCTCAGTAATATGAGAATTTAAAGTATTTTGAACAGTGCTGGGCAACCATTAATCACGATTAATCGCATGCAAAATAAAAAAGTTTTTTATACACACATAAATGAATACACACATATGCATGTATATATTTAGGAAAATATCAAATAAAAAAGGTTCACCTGAGAGAACAGTTCATGCACACTACACAACAGTGTTGAGAACAGTGAAGCTCGAGCATTATTTTGTTTGCAGGTTTCTTCTCCTGTCAAATGCCCTGAAATGCAATGAATGCAGCTCAATTGGGCCACTTTCTGAAAATTGAGCTTAAAGTGGCCTATTTGATCTGAAATCATCCTCCGTTTCTGAGAGCGGTTTACTGTGCAGATGTGATTTGGGATGGTGAATGATGTCATGTCCTCACCTGTGCCGTCCGGGGTGGAGCGGACGAAGGTGGGCAGCATCTTGACCGCTGCGGTGGGGTTGGTGTCTCGACCCAGTCCTTTATCCATCTCCCTCCGGAAGCGCTTGGACACATCCATCAGGTTCTCATTGGACAGACGCATGTGATACAGATACTTATCCACCTGAAAACACACGTGAAGGGTGAGCTTCTCCTCCGTCCCAGAGCTCACTGGTAAATCAGTTTCACATTCTAGAATATTAAACCAAATTAAACTATGGAACAGACTTAATTTTGTAGCAAAAGGGCTAAAACACACTACAAGGCCGAAGTTTTTGAACAGTATGATTATTAATGTTTTTAAAGAAGTCTGCATTTATTTGATTCAAAGTACAGCAAAAGCTGTAATATTGTGAAATATTTTTACTATTTAAAATAACTGCTTTCTATTGTAATATAATGTAAAGTGTAATGTATTTCTGTGATGCTCCGCTGTATTTTCAGCTTCATTCCTCCAGTCTTCAGTGTCACATGATCTTCAGAAATCATCTCATTTTTGTTGAAAACAGTAGTAGAATTTTTCATGTCTTTGATGAATAGTAAGTTCAGAAGAACAGTATTTATATAAATAGAAATAATTTTGTAACATTATAAATGTCCTTATCACTTTATCAATTTAAAGCATTCTTTCTAAATACAAATATTAATTTCTATAATTTCCTTCCCAAAAATAAAATGACACGGACTCCAAGCTTTTGAACAAAAGCTTTTTATTTAAGATAAATGCTGATCTTTGGATCTTTCTGTTCAATATATATATATTAATCAAAATATTGCTAATAATCAGAAATGTTTCTTGAGCAGTAAATCATCATATTATTCTGATTTCTGAAGATCATGTGACACTGAAGACTGGAGGAATGATGCTGAAAATACAGCGGAGCATCACAGGAATACATTACAGCTTTAACACAGATTCACACAGAACACAGTTATTTAACATAGTAAAACTATTTCACAATGTTACAGCTGTACTTTAGATCAAATAAATGCAGGCTTGGTGAACAGAAGAAACTTCTTTATATTAAAGAAAAAAAAAATCGAAGTGTTCAAAATCTTTTGACTGGTAGCGTAGCTCAGCATAGAATAACAGGGTCAGAACAAGACGTAATGTTTTGTTCAAATGTAATCACACTGTCTGGCTCCGGCCTGCTTTTCTCTGAAGGTCAGTAGTAACCAGAAAACATCTGCTTATATTCTTACAGCCGCGATACAAGCGAAAGAATCTTTCACGAGAAGGGAAGCTGGAAGTTCCCCTGTAAGGTCAGATGAGGACATCAGAGAAGTTCCTGATTGCTGTTATACTCGATGAAGAAAGAGTAGAGGAAATGCAGTTCTTTCTCCGAGGTCTGCGGCAGAACGTTTCGGCTCAATAAAGCTTTGGTTCTGTTAAACAGCACATATTCAGCCAGCTACAGTCACACTATTCCATCTCAGCGGGACAAATGGTCAGTCTTGGGAAATACTCAGAACTACAGCGAGATGTGGAACATGAGAGGTTAACAAATCAACTTATGTTCCCTCCATAACAACCTGTGCAGCTGTGGTCAGTTCTGTTTAGGACTGAACTCTACACTGATTTCTACAGCAGCATCACGTTTCACCTGATTCTGACCCGACGCACGCAAGGCCAGACAGCACTTCACCGCAGCTCAAAAGCAATGCAGAAGAAAAGAGGATCGTTAAGAGGAAGCAAACTCTTTTCATTTCTCCACTCTAGAACTCAAGAGAAGTGTGTGATAACGTCAGGATCTGAAGGAGCTCGGAGTGTGTGCAGTGGATGATCAAAAAGGTCTTCATGTACAGACAAAACACTGCAGCATACATCAGCAGAGCTCAGAGCTTATACAACTACAAAACACTGATGAAACGCTCTAAAGGTCAGGGCTCTACTCGTACCTCAGAAAGCACGAATAAAAAAGAAAATTAAGTGCATGCAAGTGGCAAGCATTTGGCTCTTTTTCCCTTCATAAGAAATGATAAGTAACCGCGACATGTTTATCTCACACTCGCATGATGCATGATGTTTGGGAACACAAGATCACATGACCGTGTTTGTGTGAGACAGTTCTGGGAGGCAGTTATACCAAATCATTCGGATGACAGTCTTTGGCTCAAGCATTTCAGGAATATTAAAACAACATTTGAGAGATAGGTGCACTCTTAGTCCAATCACACGATCTGTTGATCTGCAAAGTCATCAAGTTATTTATCCAGCAAATGAGTTTCCATCGCTGTTTATCAACCTGGACTGAGCACGTACATCTCTTAACTCACTATTTGAAGTGTGTTGAGCACATCACAGCAAAAAAAGCAGAAGTCAGATATCGCCGCTTTAGTGTTAAACCGGTGTTTGTGAAGGTTAGTTTTGGAAAATCAATTACAAGTTAGACTTCTCATTACATTTTAAATAGTGTAACTTTCAATTACTTTAATAATGTAACTGATTACACCTGATTACTTTATCACTTTTATAGATTTCTAATGAATGTTTTCAACTGTTATTAATTTCCAAACATTGAATCCAAGCAGGGTTAACCTAACAGAAGAACTCAACACAATGACTTTCAGAATCATTCTTCACTTGAATTAAGATTATAATCATTTAACTTTGAGAACATTCTGATATTAAACACACACTTAAAACAATTAGATATAGTTTATGAAACTGTTTTTGAAATCAAATCTAAGCATAACTAAGATAGAAAACACTGGCATCTAACCTGTTAATCTTTAAAAAAAAAAATGTAATCTCGTATTTTAAAGCAGTCAGTGCAATTTGGGAAAGAAATAATCATATGTAGCCTCCTCTGAAATCGCTAACATCGTAATTTAATTACTTTTTTTTCTCTCAGCAACTCTTAACACATTACAGTTGCATTTATTTACTCATTAAATTTCCTCATTCTGTTACATGTAACTAGTTTCTCCCCAGCACTGGTTACAATGTATCCGGGGTCACTGAGGTCACGGTTTTGTTACAACTCGCGCGAAGAGGAGTGGCACGTGACTGGCAGGGCGTTAGAGTGTCAGGTTACCGTGGCAACGCTCCCTCGCGCGCTTAAGTTGCGTCGTGGCAGACAGGAAGTGCCATAAAAACTCGCCTGGCAAGTTTCTCAAATATCATTTTTGTGTTTACCATCAATGATTTTAAAGAGCATCGTTTCACACACAACGGCCAGATACATAACAGAAACAGACGCGAATATCATCCAAGGTTATCAGCTCTCAAACTACGTAGGCTCCTAAAAACCTCCTTTCTTTGAAACCGCGGAAACGGGTGACGCACGGAATCCAAGAGTCACGATGTCGGAGAATTAGAGATAGAAACTCAGTATAACGGAATAGGCTATTTATTGAACATCAGAGTCTGTTATCAGTATGATTATGCTGTTTTAACACCGACCTCTCTGACACGAACACACGTGTGTCTGGTCAAGGATGTCAAACACTTACAGTTTAATAACAGATCAACAACGATCTCCACTCATCCCTCGGCCTCATCGAGTCGATATACCGTGTTAAAGATTGATGCTGTATACTTACTTTCTGAACGTGGTCATGGTGGAGCTCGGTGAAATAGTACGCCAGTAAATGAGACGCGATCATCGTCTTCTGTCTGCTTTCAGAGGTCTCTTAAACTTCTTGAGTGTGCTGGATGTGTTCTCAAATGATTGTAAGTCACTTTTGGCGTGTGAGCATGTTCTTCAAGTTTCTTGAACTCGTGCTATCCGGGAAGATGATGCTGCGACATGACGTCACTATTAATTCCACCCACCGTCACCGAGATCCTTGCCGCTGATTGGACACGAAGAAGGCGTGTAAAACTTTAGCGACTTTGGAACGCCCCCACACTCAGACTCAGACAGCTACCACTATTAATATAAAATAGATATATTTTTACATTTATAAAATGTTGCGTGCTTTTAAGTACTTTTAAATAAAAGTTAATTTTATGTATTTTCAGGTTTTCACACGTATTGAGTTTATTTGATGTATTTAGGAATAAATGAATGCAGTTTATATTTTGGTCTAGACTGCAGCAAGATTAAGGCTTCATAGAAAACATGAAAATTGAGTTTTAACAAAAAAAAAATAATAATAATAATAATCTGTTAATCGGATAAGAAAAAGATACTTAATTCAAGGGGAAAATGTGTTTATTTTTTACCCCTTGGTTTTAAACATAAATTAACGTAATATTTATGTTTGTTTTTCAGAAAACAAGACTATCTTAAGTCATTTTTCTTCTCAAGTAGTTGTTTCTTGATTTAAGAATGGATATATATTTGTACTGGAAATAATAAGAAAACATTTTTTTTTTTTTATGTGAAGAATTTATAATTAATTCACTTCTCATCATTTAAATAATGCATACATTGTCTGTATAACTCGACCCAGTGTTCTGGAAGCTTGCGACTTTAAAACAAATTCCTTGTAACATACTTGGCTCTTTCTGACTTCTGACTGTGTGTCTGTGCAACTAGGCACGTCTCCTTTTGAGCCTATTACATAATTGCCAGCAATACTTTCATAATGACTATTTTTTCATTGCAGCACTGACTTGATTTCAAGAAAAACGCCTGTTTGAACTTTGTGTCCAAGGCATGGAAAAATAAGACCTTGAGTAAAGCCCATGAGTAATTGTGAATATGGGAGATATATTCTCTTGATTACTGTCCAGCAGACAGAGTTTGAGATCAATAATTGAAGGAGATCATATTTTATTCACTCTCACACCACTCCAGCTTCAGATCATTCAAGTGCTTGGTGGACAGTCGGGTGATTTCATGATGCATCATTGACTTGTTTTTGACTAAGGTGGGGTTCTGTGGGTTTAACAGGAATAGTAAGAAACTCTGAAGAAAAGAACATACTTTTAATCTCAGTGCATTGCACAAATGACTCAAGCAAAAGACACATTTCCATTTAACTGGTTCATAAAGAATATTTTTAAAGCAGTGATAAGTTTCCTGAAGAATAATGAGCTTTTACTACAAAATAAAAGAGAAGAGAGGCAAAAATAAATACAAATGCACACATGAAGATACAAAGTTTATTCAAACGCAATCTACTGCATTCATGTTTGTATTTTGTATGCTGCACAAATATGACCTGCCAGATATTAACAGTTCCAGATAGGATGTTATTGTTGTTGTTGTCTTTATTCAGTGAAAACTCAAAATATTTTTCTAGGATTTTGTAAACAAAGGAAAAACTCAAATGTCTGGCTAGTTATTTTAATGAAGAATTAAGTCATTAAATTATTGTTTATTACTATTTCTCATAACAATGCATTACTATAATTATTATCAGGGCAGGATTAATGCATGGCGTGGGAGGGGCCCAGTGGCTGCTGGGAAATTATATTTTTCGAATAATTATTACAGCAGGCCCCGATTATTTTACACCCCTCGGGCCGGGCTTCTGGCTAATTTTCACGTCATAGTTCACACACGTGCCATGATTCGTGATCAGACTGTTTTTGGCATATGTGACAAGAAAGTGCTGTCGAACTGTGCCAGTCCAGTGAATAAGCGAGACTGCTTCAGCGATGTCCTGATGCCATATCTTTCAGAGACAAGAAACAAGGCAATGCTAGAAGCTTTAGAGGCACTGAAAATAAAAAAAATTCTTTGTAAACACTCTGGGATTAAACATAAGTTCAGACTTCAGACAGTGTCCAGCATTTGGTAAACAGTGTTCTAAATGAAGTTCCCCTTAAAGCCTTTAATGGACAACCAGTTGAAGCACAAGGAATTTGTAGACTGAAGATACAAGTCAAAGGAAAGACACAAAATGTAATGTTTGCTGTGGTTCCCAATGGCCATGAATCTCTTCTTATAGATAGAGCATGTGAAGACCTTCAGTTGGTTAAATGAGTTTATCAAGTTATTAAAGAGAATGTAGTCGTTAAGACTGTCTGTGATTAACATTGTTAATCAGTTTCCATATGTTTCTAAAGGTCAAGGAACACTTCCATATACTTACAAATTACAAGTGAAGGATGCCACTACACCTGTCATACATGCTCCTCGGTGTGTTCCTGTCCCTCTGCGAGAGCCCTTGAAGCAACAATTGGATCGTTTGACTGAATTAGGAGCCAATTAAAGGATGGAACAACCAACTGATTTGGTAAACTCCATCGCGTTTGTGAAAAAACCCAATGGTGAATTAAGAGTGTGTCTAGATCTTAAAGATCTTAATGATAACATCAAACGAGAACACTATCAGATACTCACACATGAAGAGATTCTTAGTGAGATGTCAGGTGTCTGATTTTTTACTTGATTGGTTGCATCCCAGGGTTTCTGGTGAATCCGATTGAATTCTGAGAGTAGTAAATATTGCACATTTTATACTCCTTTCAGTAGATATTGTTTTCTTCATCTTCCATTTGGGATTAAGTAACCCCCCGAGATTTTTCATCGTGCAATGGAAACACTTATTGAAGGACCTGAAGGTGTTTGTGTAATATATATTGATGATCTTGTGGTGTGGGGGTCCTCTCTTAAACAGCATGATCAGCGACTATTAAAACTGATGGAAAGGATTCAAGCACATGATTGTGAAAGTTGAACGAGAAAAAGTGTCTGTTTGGAGAAACAGAGATAACCTTCTTGGGTAACAAGCTGTTTGCAAAAGGTGTGGAACCAGATCCAGTGGAAATGCCTCGACCTAATGACAAGAAGGGAGTTTTACGTGCCCTGATATAAAATGACAGAGTTTGTGTGGGCTTTCATACATGATCAAGAAGAACGGAAGAGGTTTAAAGATATTCTGACTGCTGAACCTGTTTATGATAAGAGATCTCAGAAACTGACACCTCTTTCTGAACAAGACGTGGTTAGAGTGGAGGAGCCAACAGGATGGAGATAGAAAAATTTTAGAGTTGTTTTAGAAGAAGTAAATCCAAGGTCATATCTTATTCAAACAGAGGATGGGCAAGTGCTAAGGAGAAATCAGAGGAGTTTGCTGAAGTCTGCAGAAATTTGTAAGTCAAATATAGAACTGTCTCCTTTGGATGTGCAAACTTCTCGTGAAGTTGAGAAATCTTCTTCAGAAATGCCTCCTGTGTCTCTTCCTGTTGCTGAGTCTGCTGAGGTTCAGCTCTCTGAACAGTCCCCTGAACTGGTTTCATCTGTCATTCCAATTTTACGAAGATCTAATCGTATAAGCAAATGATTTACAGTTTTTTTCAGTCGCTAACAAGCATTTGTCCAAGCAGTTGTCACATTTTCAAAACTCTAAACACAATAAGCACAGCATCTGTCTATTGTGGCCATACCATTCACACATTTCATGTCGTTTTCACACAATATGGAGTCACTAAACACATTTCCACAATGCTTACATATTCTGAACAGACAAGCTATACCTCCCAACAAAATTATGGATCATTTTTGTAGTATTTACAAATGTTAACACACAACATCCCACAATAGCAAAAACAATGTTCCAAACCTTAGATACAGTATAAAAACCTCTGCTTCTGCAATGATATCAGTTCAAAAATAATATATCTTAGCTGATTTATGCTGTGTAAATTGGGCCAACCACAGCTGATTCCAATCTGGCTTAGACTCAATGGCAGGGCTTATTTTTTAGACAATAAACTTATACAATAAAAGGAGGACTTTGAAGAGTGATGTTTTTGGAAACAGAAATAGAAAAAGAGAAACACTGTAATGTATGGACGAGGAAGAGTAAGAGCAAGGGGCCCAGGGAGAGGAGCAGGAGAAGTGAGAGGACCAGGAGCAGTGAGAGATGCAGGAGAAGTGAGAGGAGCAGGAGCAGTGAGAGATGCAGTGAGAGGAGTAGGGGCAGTGAGAGATTGTTTTTATTTTAACCCCCCCCCCCCCCCTTTTATCTGGGCTTTTTGCTGTTGTTGTTTTTTGTTCAGAATGCTCTTATGTGTTTCATTGATATTTTGTTCACTGTAAGCAATACTGTCGAACCTGTTCTGTTCTATCATACCGTGTTTCTACTGTACTGCCTCCTGCAGTAAACAGTAAAGGGAAAAATAGCTTTTTACTGGAATGCTTTTGAATGTGAACATTACTGTACATTTGGACATACAGTTCCAAACCAAGAAATTTAGTGTAAAACAGTGAATTGCATGTTTTGTATGCAAATACCTGTAAAACTGAAACATAAAAGTCTATGCAGTTTTAGTAATGTCAACAATAGCCAGTATTTTGAAACCTGGTGTACTTTGATTGACTGCATGTACCTTTTGAGGTGAAAACAAGTGTTATTCTTTGACAGAATAATTTAATTTTGAGTCAGATTTCCAGTGTTTTGGTAAAGTTGGTGTGTGCAGAGAAAGATGCGTTCTATTTTGAAATGAAGATTTTGTATATATTTAACAAAATGTGTTTTTGAGAAGAAAATTATCCATTTGGCCAATTGTGTTTTGTAGGTGTTAGTCTGTGTTAAGAGTTTAGAAAAAGTATCTGAAGTATGGTTAAGCGCTTGTTAGCGATTGAAAAAAACTGTAAATCAGATTTAAGGGAAATTACTTGTGGTGTTCCACAAGGTTCGGTATTAGGCCCGATATTGTTTGTATTGTATATAAATGATATTTGTAAAGTGTCTAATGTATTAAATATGGTTTTGTTTGCTGATGATACAAATGTATATTGCTCATGGCAAAATTTGGAACAGCTTCTGAATACAGTGGAAATCGAATTGATGAGTTTCAAAAAATTGTTTGATGACAATAGACTTTCATTGAATTTTTGAAGTTTATAATATTTAGTCATCGACGATGTAACAAGAACTAATGCTAAAAATAGGTGTATATCTGTCAAAGGGAATAATTGTGATAAGGAATTAAAATGATGCAATTCACTTTTAATTATTTGACTCATTAAATAATAAATTAATAGTTGGAATGTGTATTTCTGTAATTATGTATGTTTGTAATTAAGTATGTATATTTTTGGAATTGTATTATGTAACTTTTGTTAATCTTGCATTATCGAATTTAGTGAAAAGGTGACGTACTTTGGTTAAATATGTATAAAGGGTAGGCTTAATTAGCAAGGCTTCTGCCTACACCATTTTTTGGAAATTGTTTATTTATCTGTTTTTGTTTTTTTGTGAAGAGTTGTCTGTAAGGACAGAAATAAACATAATTGAATTGAATTGAAAACCACCTGTTAGACTGGACTTGGAATAACAAAATGAAAGAAAAAAGATTTGGTACTGAAAAAATGAATGTGTTGTTAATGGTAGAATGGAGCAATTGATTGTTTCAGTGTTGGACTAGTGTCTAGTGTGAACTGTTTAGTAGCTAATGTTGTTATTTATTCAAAGAAAAGGGATGTAATGAGTGGGATGTTTAGTCCACTTTAAAGTCAAGTCCATTTTTTAAGGAGAGGTGTGGTAATTTGTATATGATTGATGTCCCACGTGGAATAAAGATGCCAGCACCAGTAGTACCTTAATATTTTCCGCTTGGATGTCGGTCAGTTTATCGACACCGAGGACCGAGATAAAGCTGTGAAGAGATGAGAGGGAGAGACGTGTGTGTGTGTGTGTGTGAGCGTCATTTGTTCCTCACACTTGTGCATTGCTGCCCTCTTTTGTTGAGTGAAGCGCAGCTGGTCTGGATTTGCTCATTTTATCTGTTTGTGTCAATAGATTTCAATTACAATACATATTTTTAAAGGCCGTTTTCTCAAAATGAGTTTTTTCTCCAACACTGAGCCATTAATTTCCACTTCATTAGTACTTACACACACCAAAGTTTAGATATTTATCCCTGTCTATATTCTGAAGGTTTTTACAGAGGGATTTTTTCACATATATTTTCCTTGATTATATACAACATTTTATCTCCCCCAAAATTGTGAAAATATATTGTTTTCTGGCTGTTCAAAGTATTTTCCGAATTATGGGATGACAAAAAAAAGATACCCAGAATTCCCTCCGTAAAAATATTTGACTGTAAAATGTCAAAAAAAAAATCAGCACAATATTTGAAACTGACTTCATCTAGTGTTCAGATTTTTGTACTAGACATTTATGCAAATTAGCGCATATTTCATTAAATAATGCCTCATTTGCATATTTAAACTTAAAATGTTTGAAAACTTGTAATATAAAATTTTTTGAATTTTTGGAGACTGGAATCCACTGCTGCAGCTTGAGACTGTTCTGATCTCTGGAATATGATTCAGATGCTTGTTTTCTGTTGCCACGATATACAATAGGAATAATAATATCGTTCAAAAGTCTGGGGCTGGGAAGATATTATTGCATTCTTTTTAAAAAATGCACAAATATTTAATATAATGTGTGTGATTGTGGAATGGGAAAAATCAGCTTCATTTGTCTGAGCAGAAAGATGCCGTCAGGTGCAGCTGCTGATTTAGAAAAAAGAAAGGTTTATAATAAGAAATTCTGGTAGATTGTAATGTAAATCAGTGAGCAGTCTTTAAAACAACAGAATAATTATCATAAAATGTGCATGTATAAGTTTCAGCTGTCACTCAGCTGTAGTGTTTTTATAGTAATATGTCTTAGTAAAGTTATTTTTAAATAGTTTTAGTTTTATGATGAAAACTCTGTGATTCATATTGAGGGGGACAAAATATATAATGCAATACAGAGATTCCTCAATCATGATATCATATTTAATACTTTAATTTCATCATGATTTTTTTTGTGATCATTTATAAAAAAAGAAAAGCTAGTAATAATTCAATCTTAAAAATGTGCAATAAAAGTAATTTAAATAAAAAAATGTTTTTTATTATTAATTATCCCATTAAAAATTCCTATGGATAAACCAGTAAATCTAAGCTTATAATAGTAAGTGTACAAAAATTATAATATAAAAGTTATTGTATTTGACTACAGTATATATATGATTTCTAAAGGATCATGTAAATCTGAAGACTGGAGTAATGATGATGGAAATTCAGCTGCACATCACAGAAATAAATAAGATTTTAATGTATATCAAAATAGAAAAACTTTATTTTAAATCATCATATTTCACAATTTATGATTTAAAATTTTTGGAATCTGATTACATAATCCCAGTTACAAATCAATCAATACCCATCACTGGAAATTGGTAGTCAATTAAACAAATAATTTCAAAGTACACATTGATTTAAACATTAAACCTTGATGTGGAAACACAGATATTTTCTTGTAAAACATACTCCCATAATATGTGTCATTTACAAATTTGGATTATTTTATTTATTAATTACAGTGCAGGCATATGGCATATGTGTATTGTTTGTGTATTTAAGATGGCCTTTGAAAAGTCTTATTCATGTTGATCTCATAATCAAATACATGAATTCAGTGCTTTAAGTGGCCCAAAAGAGGTGCCGGTACTCTATTATAGCCACAAAAAATATTTATTTCTGGTATTATTATTATTATTTTTATTTATTTTTTTGATGACTCCCCTCATCCCCTGAGGTAACAACAACTATATTGAAGGGGTTTTATATACAGCAGTGAACAGGCGACCATAATAATAAATCATTTTATTAGTTTGTGGATTTGCTTGAGCTAGAAAGAACTACTGAACATAAATAAAATGTGCAAAAGAATTTTGAAAAATTACCCTTAGAAAGAGCTACTGTATTGCTGCATTCAATCTCCCGAACTGATTCAAATGATTTGCGATTCCCAAACTGACTCAAATGATTCGCGAACCCGCTTTGAACTCCCAAACTGATTCAAATGATTCGCGATTCCCAAACTGACTCAAATGATTCGCGAACCCGCTCCGAACTCCCGAACTGAATCAAATAATTCGCGATCCCCACACTGACTCAAATGCTTCGCGAACTCGCTTTGAACTCCCGAACTGATTCAAATGATTCGCGATTCCCAAACTGACTCAAATGATTCGCGACCCCGCTTTGAACTGCCGAACTGATTCAAATAATTTGCGATCCCCACACTGACTCAAATGCTTCGCGAACTCGCTTTGAACTCCCGAACTGATTCAAATGATTCGCGATTCCCAAACTGACTCAAATGATTCGCGACCCCGCTTTGAACTGCCGAACTGATTCAAATAATTTGCGATCCCCACACTGACTCAAATGCTTCGCGAACTCGCTTTGAACTCCCGAACTGATTCAAATGATTCGCGATTCCCAAACTGACTCAAATGATTTCCGAACCCGCTTTGAACTCCCAAACTGACTCAAATGATTCGCGAATCCGCTCCGAACTCCCGAACTGATTCAAATAATTTGCGATCCCCACACTGACTCAAATGCTTTGCAAACCCGCTTTGAACTCCCAAACTGACTCAAATGATTCGCGAATCCGCTCCGAACTCCCGAACTGATTCAAATAATTCGCGATCCCCACACTGACTCAAATGCTTCGCGAACTTGCTTTGAACTCCCGAACTGATTCAAATGATTCGCGATTCCCAAACTGACTCAAATGATTCTCGAACCCGCTTTGAACTCCCAAACTGACTCAAATGATTCGCGAATCTGCTCCGAACTCCCGAACTGATTCAAATAATTCGGGATCCCCACACTGACTCAAATGCTTCGCGAACTCGCTTTGAACTCCCGAACTGATTCAAATTATTTGCGATCCCCAAACTGACAAATAGGCAAATAGGGGACTTCCCCCAGACATTCCGAACGTCCACTTAGGTCCGCAGTACTTCCGCTTTATAACGTTAGCTGGCGGGCGTTCAGAGGACATTCGTCTGAGACAGTTTGTGAACGTCCCTGTTTCGTCCCTCATCTGCCATTTCCATTCCAAAACTTGAAAAATTCAGTCTTTTATCTTTTATCATCAGACCTGACCAGTGTTGTGCAGTAACTAGTTACATGTAACTAAATTACGTATTTAATTGCAAAATAAAGAATCACAAAGGTACTGGGTTCCTCCGCCGCAGTACTACCCCTGAAGCAATCTAAAATAGTCAGAATATAAACACTTATTATAGGTGCACCCTAGTGATTCAGGACAAGCCAAAAACACAGTTTGGAAAATGGATTCTCTGGAAAATGCAGCTCTGATTGGTTATTTTTTACCGGGAGCGATGGAGTTTCTGCAAATGGCAATAGGAGCACTTGAAGGAGCCAGAGGAGCATATTCTACTGTCAGGACATAATGACAGGTTTAATAAATATGTAAAAAATATTTTTTTTTACAAAAGTTCCCTACAACACCTTTAACCTAAAAAAAGACTGCGAAGTAAAAAGAGCTGCTAAAGTCCTATTTTGAGGTGGTTGTAATTTACAATCTTAATTCAAGTGAAGAAGGATTCTGAAATCTGAGAGTAATCAGTGTTGAGTACCACTGTATCATTAACCCTGCCTGCTTTAAATGATTCAAATTAATCAAAATTTGAAAACAATAGAAATTTAGAAAAGTAATCAAAAAGTAATCAAATGTAATCAGTTATATTACTCAAAGTCACTTGAAACAGTGACACTACATATTACATTTTAAATAAGGTAATTAGTAATGTCCAACCTATAACATTTCCAAAGTAACCTTCCCAACACTGGACCTGACACCTTACAACTCACACGAAGATAGTTGACAAAATCAAACTAATATAAAAAAAAGAAAATAGGAGTAACTTCTGTAATGGAAAATGTCATTAAATCAGGAGTCTGTTTTCAGCATTTAAACATCAAAATCATGATGCCTTTCAATAATATAATTGAACATAGCTACAATTAGGTTTATGCATGAATGAAGAAAATATGTTTGCATCAGGAGCTCTACTAGAATGTTATAGAGTGAATGCCAAGGAAAACATGAAGAAAAGAAAGTGAAAAATAACACAGGTAAGACAAATAAAGTAATTATTTTCATTTACGTATTAAACTGTTTATTTGTGCTATTTAAATAAACTTGTATTGTATAAACTGTTGGCAAGCCTACAAGAAAAGTTATTTTAGGAAATAAATTATTTTAGTTATTGCATTTAAGACTGCTATACTACATAGAGCTCTAATAAAAAAAGTAATATAGCCACACTGGAGATAGGATCCAAGCAGCTGTCGATCAAATGAGCACATGACCGAATGACGTCACTATAGGGCACGCGGCATTAATCCATGGCAAAGCTCGAAGCCGCTCCGAACTACCGAACTGATTCAAATGATTTGCGATCCCCAAAATGACTCAAATGATTCGCGATCCCGCTCCGAACTCCCAACTGACTCAAATGATTCGCGAACCCGCTCCGAACTCCCAACTGACTCAAATGATTCGCGAACCCGCGATCCCGCTCCGAACTCCTGAACTGACTCAAATGATTCGCGAACCCGCGATCCCGCTCCGAACTCCCAACTGACTCAAATGATTCGCGATCCCGCTCCGAACTCCCAACTGACTCAAATGATTCGCGAACCCGCTCCGAACTCCCAACTGACTCAAATGATTCGCGAACCCGCGATCCCGCTCCGAACTCCCAACTGACTCAAATGATTCGCGATCCCGCTCCGAACTCCCAACTGACTCAAATGATTCGCGAACCCGCGATCCCGCTCCGAACTCCTGAACTGACTCAAATGATTCGCGAACCCGCGATCCCGCTCCGAACTCCCAACTGACTCAAATGATTCGCGATCCCGCTCCGAACTCCCAACTGACTCAAATGATTCGCGAACCCGCTCCGAACTCCCAACTGACTCAAATGATTCGCGAACCCGCGATCCCGCTCCGAACTCCCAACTGACTCAAATGATTCGCGATCCCGCTCCGAACTCCCAACTGACTCAAATGATTCGCGAACCCGCTCCGAACTCCCAACTGACTCAAATGATTCGCGAACCCGCGATTCCGCTCCGAACTCCCAAACTGACTCAAATAATTTGCGATCTCCAAACTGGTTCAAATGATTCACGCTCCATACTCCGAACTAGGAAGAATTAGGAAGCGTGCATTGTGAAGGGCGCTCTGAAAAGCTGCAGCTCAGGCAAAGGATTAAAACCTCTATTAAAACAGATGTCCAAATGAATTTACTGGTACGCTAAAAGCACAGAGAGGTGGCAGTACGCTCAAGAGCTATATTTTTAAGTGGTGGTATACTAAGTGCATACCGGCCCACTTAAAGCACTGCATGAATTCATAATTTTGCATATCTGAAAAGACTTTTGTAAAACTTTTCTACAAAGTGTAAAACATACTGAAATAAGGAAATTCCTAATTATAATTATTTGAGGTGACAATTATTTATTTATTTTTTCACCCTCAGATTCCAGATTTTTAAATAATGTCCTATCCTTAAAAAACATACATCAATGGAATTGTTGAATATATTCAGCTTTCATTTATGTAAAAATCTCAGTTTCCAGAAATTGACTGGTTTCTTGCTTCAGGGTCACATATACTGTAGACTACAATATTGTGCTTATACTTGGACTTCACGAAATCTGTTTGATTAAATGCATGAGTCGTGTCATGATGAATTTTTTTTTTTTAGGAAAATGAATCATCTTTTAAGAAAAACCATATGACCTTTGCTTCCTGTAATGTGAGAAAGCACCAGCATGCGGCGCCAGAGGCTCGTCCTCAATCCGCAGCTGCATCATTCAGCAGGAAAACATCCAGAATGATTTAAGCATCTGTGATCCGACAGATCCACGCCATTCGCTGCTTCGACTGTTTCACTTGTATACATCTGTGCTAGTGTTCCTGCTGAGCTCGAGAAGAGCCAGGCTTCTGCTGAAACCCTCGCAGGATCTGGAGGCAGTCAGTGGGGAGGTGATGAATCTGGCAGGCGTGGTCGTGGGCCGGTCCAGCCTGCCATAAACGTCAAAAAACAGAGAGATGCGGAGGTCTAAGAAAACACAGACCCAGATCACACCGTTCACACTGGACAAACCAGCCTAACTATCGATCGATCGCTAGGTTTTGACACATTGCTGATTCACAGGGCGTCTGTGCGCGCGAAGGACAAAGAGGAGAGGATGTTGTAAGGTAAGCATCTCTTGCCTCATTTACCCATCAGGCCTTTAGTCAATAGTTGAGTTTTCCAGGGATTTAATATGTGCATGCACATGAAGGAATTTCAGACTGCGCGCATGTTTCTGATGCTGGATTGTCATGATATTGTATGAGCGCAGGAACATCCTATAATAATGATTTACTACACCCTCATCCGAGAGAACAATGAACATAATACAATAACATTTTGTGAATAGTTTAGTTGTATTGTATTAATCACAAGCCCTGGAGTCTTGTTTTCATTTATGTGTTAACGATCATACGAAGGCATGACTGGACATGTTTCTATTTCATTTACCTCTCATGTTGGAGTATAATGTGTCCTCAGTGTAAAGCTCGATTGTATAGTTGATGGTGTGTTGTGGTTATGGTGCTGATGCTGGTGCTGATGCTGATGCTGCGGGGCTCGTGTTGTTGCTAGGCAGCAGCGTACAGGCCCAAAAGAACACATAGGAACCGATAATAATACTTGATCAATGGATGGATGTTTAAAAGACTCCATTATGCCCTTTCAGTATCACCCAATAGTAAAAATGCTGCTTTTGTCGCCCTCTGTTACACCAGTCTCTCTGATAGCAGGGTGTTGTTTTCTGTGGAGGAGGAGGAGGGTGTGACACATGAGTCTCTCTTTCTTCCCAGAATAAGAGCTCTGGAGAGAAAGAGAAGATGGCACGGCCCTCTCTGCTCGACCGCCAGCGCTCCTGAAATCCTAAAACCTCTGCCTAACAGACTAGATTATAATCATATGACCTGTTTTTATTAGGGTCGACTGACTACTTTTCTATTTAATTATCTTCTTGAGCACTCAATGGACATTATCATAATGTATTCATTAAATGTGTAGTTTTTGTCATGAGGTTCAGCTGAAGGGGGAATGGTGTTGAGGGGGTTGTGGGTATAATCGATAGACTTATACCAAATATAATTTTCAAATGTGGCACGGAAGCTTAATTTGGCTTGGTAAAGATGACTTTAGATCATATATTGTCCATAACAATATGAATGGTAAAAACACTGAATGGTTCAGCCTCTAGACTTAAACAAGGACTCCCAAACTTTTTTATCAGCCAAAAACTGCACTTTCAGAAAAAAAGAAGAAAAATGTTTTCACTGAAGCAGCATGCCTAAATATTTACAATTTGGCTCCTAATATGCATACTTGAGGTATTGATATGCTTCTTTTAGGAGTAAATAAGGTACAAAGGTATATGGAGCTGGGAGCACACATAAAGCCAGATTAAAACTCCACACAAGGCTAAACTTGCATAGAAATAGTTTTTTTATTCTATGTTAAAAATGCATTCCGTGCATTCTCATGATTGGTTTTAAAAGCACACATGCATTTTTGGTTGTTCTAAGTGTATTCTGCAGAAGTGAACGCACCCAGAACCACACATTAACTTAATTATAAGATTCGTCTAAAATCAATCCAACATCACTTTAGCCATTATACATCTCCCTCCTATAGTTCATGCTCTCTCCCCACTTCCTCCGAGCATGATGGTCTGTCAGAGCAGGAGAAAGCCCTCATCCGGTCAGGAAAGCTCTGTTTCAGACCGATCGATACGTAACAGACCCATGAACATCTCAGCTTGACATCTAAATCCTGCAGCATCTTTCAGATTAAACTCGAGGTTTATGTGAACAGAATACTGTAAGTGCAGGCTCCCTTTATTTCACTCAATTGATTTCAATGTGCTGTGTTTGTAACTGATCCAGGATCAGCGCAGGGTGGCGCCAGTTTGGTGTCTGGATCTAAAAGGGCCCCGCGATCATTATAGAGTGTCCCCAGAGAGAGGAGCTTTTAGCGGGGGTCCCAGAGCACCTGAGACCCTGCAGACGACCAGACACAACGATACTGGCACTGTATTAACTGGATTTCACATGCTAATTTATCTATTATTTCTATTACAAAAATGATGTGTTTGTAGATAGATGTGCTATCTGTTAGAAATCCCATAACAGCATCATCTCCTCTCAAGTCATGAATCTGAAAGACTTCTCCAAATGTAATTTCTTTTCGTTGACTAAACAAGAAAACTGATCGATCAGATTTGCTAATGCACGTTAAGAGCTGCTGTAAACATATATCTGTCAGCACTATTTACGCGCTGTGCTTGGATGCATGACGGTTAGACTGGGTGTGGTGAGCAGAAACACTTATCTAGCATTAGCATTAGCATAGCATTGGCCTGTCCATGTGTGCATATGCATGTGTCTGTTATTAATATGTGAACATGCCTCTATGTCCTCATATGCACATCAGTGTCCTGCAGCACAGAAGCAGTCATCAGTAGCATGGGTATATCTGTAGAAATAGACAACAATACAATGTATGAGTCACAATTATAGCTTTTTCTTTTATGCCAAAAATCATTAGGATATTAAGTAAAGATCATGTTCCATGAAGATGTTTTGTACATTTCCTACCGTAAATATATCAAAACCTAATTTTTGATTAATAATATGCATTGCTAAGAACTTTATTTGGACAACTTTATAGTTTATTTTCTCAGTATTTAGATTTTTTTTTTTGCACCCTCAGATTGGAGATTTTCAGATATTCCATACATCAATGCAAAGCTTATTTAATTCAGCTTTCAGATGATGTATAAATCTTAATTTTAAAAAAATCACCCTTATGACTGGTTTTGTGCTCCAGGGTAAAACATTAATATTATTAACATAACTCCAGATTATAACTGACTTATTAATAACTTCCACACTGTATTTCTTTTTCCTTGTTCCCATCCAGCCGTATCACCTGGTCCTGCTTTGCGTATCCTTTCCTTTTTCTCCTCTGTTTTCTTTCTATCCCCTTCTCCTCCGCCCCACGCTGGGAAGAAGAAGATGAGCAGAAGTCCCACTCCTAAAGGGACTCCTGTCCAGCACAGTCCTGTAGACGGAGAGTTTCTGGAGGGAGAGATGGTCCAGTCTCCGCAGGACTCCAGCGGCCTCAAGAAACGAGTTTCCAGTCTCCTGCAAAGCCCTGTGAGTAACCAAGTGTGCACTAATGAGTGAAGCTCATAGATTTACATTTAAGAGTCAACTCAGATTTGATTCTGGAAGATTTTTCTGAGTACAGAATGTGATTTGTGTGCTTCAGTCCTTCAGAGAGGAGCTGGATGTGTTGATTCAGGAGCAGATGAATAAAGGAGAAAGCTCCTCTAATCTGTGGGCTCTCAGACAGATCGCAGACTTCATGGCCACTCACGGATCCCCGGCATCGCTGCCCGTCTCTCAGTCCAGTATGTAATGATTTACAAATGATTTACTAAAGCAATAAGCCCAAAGAAGCCGTGGTTTACAGTCAATTTATAACAGCTAAGAGGCATTGTGTCCTAAAACCCTCTTAGCTGTTATAAACCACGGCTTCACAGGGCTTACTGCTTTTATTAAACATTTATTCCATATACGTAGTAAGGTTTCACAAAATAAAACAGAGCAAATAAAGTGTAATGATATTAATGACAGTATTATTCTTCCACCAAACAATGTAGTTCCTCAGAAACAGTTGTTGTTGTAACAAAGTGGTTGCCAAGCAACACACAAACGTAAACAAAGGTTAATGTTACTTTGAAGAGTAATTTAGAACAGCTTTGAACGTGGCTCAACCAATCAGAATCAAGAACCAGAACAATCCGCTTTATAATAAAAAATATATCATTGCTTGTGTTTCAGAGATGAATTCTGATGTGTTTTCATGTTTCATCAAAAAAAAAATGTAATCAAGAAAATTCAAACAGAAAACAAGATTATTTTGCTTTTTTCAGGCAAAAACTCACTTAATTTTGAATTGTTTTTTGTTTTTGTTTTTTTTCTGAAAACAAAACAATTTTTATTTGTCTAGAAAATCCTTATTGATTTAAGTTTTTATATAATGTGGTGGTTAAAAAATCTAGCATTTTTGAAGTGTTGCAAGTAAATATCTAACAATTCTGAATTTATATTGTGCAGCTATATAGAATTTTGACATTATAAAGCCCCAACAACCTTTTTAAGTTTTGAATCCCGTAACAAAAACAAGCTTCCATGGAGTTTTCGTTCCGTTCAACATTCATTCATGTAACGTTTGTGACCCTGGAGCACCAAACCAGTCATAAGGAGTGGTTTAAGCTGAATAAATCATCTCTCCATTGATGTGTGGTTTGTTCGGAGGACAATGTTTGTCTGAGATACAACTTTTTTAAAATCTGTAATCTGAGGGAGCAAAAAAATCTAAATATGGAGAAAGTAGCCTTTAAAGTTGTTCAAATGAAGTTCTTAGCAATGCATATTACTTACTATATTTTTATGGTTGGAAATGTACAAAATATCTTCATGGAACATGATCTTAACGTAGTTTAACTTAATATTAATATATTGTGAATTATCCTAAAAAAAATTAAAAAAAAGTATAATTGTGACTCATACAATGTATTGTTGTCTATTTCTACAAATATCCCTGTGCTACTGATGACTGCTTCTGTGCTGCAGGGACACAATTATCATAATTTTTCCGATCAGACACTTAGAAGTAGAAGGAGTTTTAGTTTTAGTTTCAGACTTGATGAATGCAATTCAAAAAAGTGAATTCAGCTGTGCTTTTTCCTGTGAAACTGAAACTGTGTTTGGAGATGAAATGAACTTGATGTTTGTTGCACCTCTTAAACTCCTTCTGTTGGTGTTGTTGCTCGTGTCCGTACAGCTGTGAGCATGGTGACCCCATCAACGATCTGCACGGATGGGACCCGGGCTCCATGGTGAAGGGCGAGAGACTGATGCGCTGCAAGCTGGCCAGTGTTCACCGTCTGCTGGATCTGTTCGGCTGGACACAGCTGCCCAACACCTGCCTCACAGTAAGACACACCTTCGGTCAGCGTGCCACCTCTCACCAGTGTGGTGTAGTATATGTGATGATGTTTTGTATTGTGTAGATTAAATGTGTTTGTTGGTGTTGAGTGTTTTAAACATGGAGACTGTTACGTGAGAAACATAACTTTTTAAAGTAACTAGTAAAGTAACACATTACACATAAAACTCATAAAGTAACACTTTGTAGTTTAGAAGAAAATATCTGAGCTTTTGCAAATAAGTAACTCCAGTTACTTTGTTTAAAAAAGTAACAAAAAAAGTAACGTAACATTACATTCCATAATAAGTAACTAAGTAATGTATTTGTTTTTTAGGGAGTAACGCAACATTGTAATTCATAACGTAACCAGATTACTTTTTTGAAGTAACTAGTAAAGCAACATTACTTTTTAACATCGGAGTCACTTTTTCAAATAAATAACTCCTGTTACTTTGTTTCCCAGATTTAAAAAGTAACACAAAAATAACGTAACGCATTACTTTCCATAAAGAGTAACCAAGTAACCTAATTAGTTACTTTTTAGGGAGTAACACAATATTGTAATGCATTTAAAAATATATATATATTTATAAAAGTAACTTCCCCAGCACTGACGCTCACTATACAATCATCCGAGCGGTAAACCGAGAGTATCACTTTATTTTAAGGTGTCCTTGTTACACGTTACATGTACTTATTATTATAACAATAACTTATGCATAATAACATGCACGTCAAATGCAGTAAGTACATGTAGTTAATTCATATTACTCAGTTATTAAATATATAGTTACTCTATAACAAGGACACCTTCAAATAAAGTGTAACCACTGAATGTAATGAAGGTTGCAAATACATGTTTCAGAAAGAAGCTTATATTTGACCGAAATACAGTAAAAACTGAAATAATGGGAAATATCATGAATATATGTTTTCTGTTTTAAATATATTTCAAAACTGTAATTTATTTCTGTGACTTCAGTGTCACATGATCTCTGATGGCTGAATTAACCCTTGCTCTTCCTATGAGTTGCTTAAGATGAAAGCATCTCTTTTTCTTCGCAGATGCGTGTTAGTAAAGAACAAGAGCATTTCCTCGTGCTGCCGGACGGTTTGGCTTACGGGGAGGTGACCGCCTCCAATCTGGTGAGACACACAAACCAGACCCATTCCTCCTTATGAGAGCCTTTCACTGGGAAGAGCATTCAAGTGAACTCTCTCACTCTCTCCAGGTGAAGGTGAATATTCTGGGGGAGGTTGTGGAGAAAGGCAGCACTGCTCTGGAAGTGAATCTGTCTGCGTTTGGTCTTCATTCTGCCGTCTATTCAGCTCGACCGGACATCCGCTGCCTCCTGCACCTCCACACTCCAGCCACGGCCGCGGTACACCGCCTCACTACTGACGGATCACTACCAATCAGATTGCTTAATATTTAACAATTATACTAATAATTATTATTACATTAAAAACTAGTTCTTTTATTTACTGTTTAATATTTACATGTCATAAATTACTTTATTTTCCATCTACCTATGTGTATTTGTATAGGTTTGTGAAACACATAAATGACAAGAAATTATTTTATTTTATTTTATTTTATTTTATTTTAGTATGCCGAGGTTTGTGAAACTCATAAATTACTTTTATGTATTTATTTATTTATATCACAAGATTTTGAAAAACATAAATTACTAAATTTTCAATTGACTTTTGTATCCCCAAGGTTTGTGAAACACATAAATTACTTTTATTTATTTATTTGTTTGTTTCACAAATTTGTGAAAAACATAAATTACTAAATTGAAATTTTAATTATATTTATATATATATATATATATATATATATATATATATATATATATATATATATATATATATATATATATATATATATATTCATTCTGAGATCCAAGCTTGCACTGATGGCACACACAAAAAAAAATCTTTTAAAATAATTATTTAAAATAATTATCATTATTATAGATGCATTAGTTCAAATCACTTACATGTCAATTAATAAAGTCATAAAATTATTAAAATAACACTTTTTCCCGCCTTTAACACGTTATCTCGATCTTATAATGTGTTTTTCATTATTCTAGCTCTGATCAACTCCTGTATTCCTGTAACTAACACTATTAATCTTTCATGAAGGTATCAGCCATGAAATGTGGCCTTCTGCCGCTATCCCATGAGGCTTTGCTGGTGGGCGATGTAGCTTATT
>NC_039272.1:574435-584435 GCF_003368295.1 Carassius auratus | reverse complement strand
AAGAGACTCTGGGTGTGCATATGAAAATCTGGGTGTGCCACATTTATTGTCAGATTACTGTGCAAAATTATGGGATAGTATTTTTGTCACACTGTTTCTGTCCAACCATACTCCTAGTGTTAATTTGCAGGTCGTGTCAAAATGTAGTTAATTGTTATATGTAATAATTTTCTTCCAAATACGATAATTTTGAACTTTAGCTATTTCATTTTGTTTATTTTTCATTACAATTTATTCACTTTAAATAAATTATAATATATAATTATAGGATTAAAATGAATTGTAGTTGCTCAATATAGATATTTGCGCGCTTCGGATGAGCGCATGCACAAATCTTCTCACTGCGCGCGCGAACTCGCTGCCTCTGGCTCTTAAATGTTTAAACTGACAAAGCTTAAATGAGTTTAGTTTAAACACATATCAGCACCCAGGTGATGACGGAATAAATAACTGCTCATATACAGCATTCGCGTTGAACAAGAGTGAATTATTAGTCCAGGGTTTTTTCTCTCATGTTGTTGTAATGTCTGGGAAGCCAGAATGCGCATGCATCAACAGAAACATTTATTAGCTGAACCCTGTTTTTTTTTTCTACGTGCCATTTATAGCAAGCCATATTACAGATGATATTACAGATGCTTTGTCAGATTTAAGTTGAAGCGCGTGCCGAACCGTGTGTGGTGAACCGAACAGTTTGGGTTTTTTTTTTCAGAGAACCGTGCCATCCCTACCTCAATAATCAATCAATTACAGGCCTAAAACAATCATGCCCGAGCAGACGGATATTAGTACAGCTCATCACACCGGCACCCGCGTCTAAATCAGTTGTATGGTCTGGTTTTCAGTCTAAAGCAGTTGTGTCAAGTATAATGTCTCGTCTGTTTCGGGAGGTGCGCGCGCAGTCAGCGGAGGCGCGCACCTTTTTTTCTCAGATTTTGAAAAATCTTTGCGATCGACTTAAAATGCTTCCAAGATCGACTTGTCGACCGCGATCAACGGGTTGGTGACTCCAGATATAGCGACCAACTTTTTTTGAGCAAGCATTGATTATGCGTGACACAGTCTCAATTTGTGGGACGCATGTATTGGGCTTCAAATGCTGTGCGCGCACGCGCTACGCGGGACGGGTGGTCACCCTACCTGGCACACCCGTCTACTGTGTGTCCACCTTTGTGTGTGGGTCCATGTACATGCTGAATCGACAGGTAAAAAAAAAAAGCCTTAAGTCCAAATATTCATTTATCACCAATTAACTGTTTGACAAACACTTCCTGCTTCGATGTCCAGATCTGAATCAACCGAAGTGCCGATCTGAATCAACCGAGTCGCGAACATGCTCCGAAGTGCCGATCTGAATCAACCGAGTCGCGAACATGCTCCGAAGTGCCGATCTGAATCAACCGAGTCGCGAACATGCTCCGAAGTGCCGATCTGAATCAACCGAGTCGCGAAGGCTCCGAAGTGCCGATCTGAATCAACCGAGTCGCGAACATGCTCCGAAGTGCCGATCTGAATCAACCGAGTCGCGAACAGGCTCCGAAGTGCCGATCTGAATCAACCGAGTCGCGAACAGGCTCCGAAGTGCCGATCTGAATCAACCGAGTCGCGAAGGCTCCGAAGTGCCGATCTGAATCAACCGAGTCGCGAACATGCTCCGAAGTGCCGATCTGAATCAACCGAGTCGCGAACATGCTCCGAAGTGCCGATCTGAATCAACCGAGTCGCGATTAGGCTCCAAAGTGCCGATCTGAATCAACCGAGTCGCGATTAGGCTCCAAAGTGCCGATCTGAATCAACCGAGTCATGAACAAAAAATATATACACATTCTAAGTAAACAACAATAGCCCAAGTTTAGTAAACATTTTTTATTGAGACTATAAAACATAATTCTGCATCTATTTTTAGGTGTGCCAGCTGCCACTGTGGGTGGCACAGGCGCACCCTGGCACACCCGTGTCTACGCAATATGTCTATGTATTTTTGTCTAAATGGTTCTTGTTTTGAAAAAAAGACAAAAGAAAACAAATGTATCAGATTATATCAATGTGTCAGGTTTGTTTTTCTTATCCCATTGTAAATAAATTTTCCAAATTTAGTAATGTTTTTATTACATTTCTTAATTTGGACTGTATTTTTTAATACAGTTCTGATTTATAAAATAAGATCTACCTCTGCACATCAGTAGTAATGAGCACACTTCATGGATCAGACACTTCTTCACACAGACATGCATTGATTGTGCTTCCAGGCTCCGGAGTCTGTGGATCCTCCATCCGCTGCGGAGCACGAGACTCCGAACCCCTTCAACGAGCTGACGGATCTGGAGCTGGACGAGTACCGCAAGGAGGTCCAGCGCAAGCAGGACGGTACGAGACCAGAGTCTTACCGAGAGTGGTTTAGTCCCACATGCTCTTTTTATAAGCCATTGACTTCTGGGCTAAGTATTGCTTTATTGATTCTCCTCTGGATTAAAGAAGAGAATTCAATAAACACCTCCTGTCTTACACAGGACACATCCTTAGACTAATATTGATTGGATATCACATAGCTTTACTCTTTATTTTTATTATCTACTCCATAAAATAAGGTTTTGGAAAAATATTATTTTATTTGTGGAAGAACAAGAATGCATGTATTTAATACTTTGAAGTGTGCCTAGAAAATAAATGAATTAAAGTTGAATTGAATTTAAAAGTCTGAAAACAAACAAAAACATCAGACTGACATCAAAGTTTGAAATGATACATTGTTTATTTGTTTTTTCTGGCAGTATTTTTCTAGTACGAAAACAATGATGAACTCTAATTACAAATTAAACACTAACACTTATAGAATAAAGAAATGAATAAAAACCATGAAGCAAAATTGAACTAAAAGTTTATATTAATGTTGAATTTAAATGACATGCTGAGACTCTTGTGATAACTTAAATGGAAAAATGAACTTGTTACTGAAAAAGCTACATATTTTTGAAATCACACTAAAAACTGTAAATCATTTAGAAGTGTCACTATTGTTCTGCATCACTCCCCAGCACTGGTGATGACTCACTGCACACCTCCACCTCATCTCCCTCTGTTTCTGTTCCCTTTCTTCTTCTTCTTCTCCCAACCCTGATGTTTTTGTGTAAAGGTGTGGAGGAGGTAGTGAATGACTCAGGGGCTTCCCCGAATGCCTCCCCCAAAAAGACCCCACCGTCAGGTCAGACCCTTGGCTCACACCTGTGCATGTGAACACTGCAGAAACACCTGCTATGCTCCATCTGTGCATCGCATCATCTGCTTCGATTGGGTGTTTGTTTTATAATCTGCATAATGGCATTAAAGGAAGAGTTCACCCAAAAGGGACTGTTCTGTGATTTGGAGATATTGTAGCATTGCTTCACTTGCTCTGCAGTGAATGGGTGCCGTCAGAATGAGAGTCTGATAAAAACATCACAATAATCCACAGCACTCCAGTCCATCAGTGAACATCTGGAGAAGACAAAAGATGAAACACATCCAGCATTAAGATGATTTTAACTCAAACACATAGAGTCTATAATCCAGAATAACACATCCTTCTCGTCTGAATCAGGAGAGAAATCTGCACAGATCAAGCAGCGTTTAAACAGCTCTATTTTCACTTCAGAAGTTGTTATCTGATGGACTGGAGTGCTGTGGATTATTGTGATGTTTTTATCAGACTCTCATTTTGATGGCACCCATTCACATCCATTGGCAAGCAAGTGAAGCATTATCTCCAAATTTGTTCTGATTATAAAAATAACTGATTTGCACATTTAATGGCCTGAGGGTTAGCAAGTATACAGCTTTTTTTTTTTGGGGGGGGGTGAACTATTCCTTTAACAGGGGATGATGTAGAGTAACATGGGATGTCTGTATTCAAATCTATGTGTGTGTGTTCATTTCAGTTTTCATGTTTTTGTTTTTATGTGTGACATTTTCAGCTCTGTACTGTGGCCTCCATCTGTCTTCACACCTTTGTGCTTCTCTGTCTGTCTCTGTCCCTGTGTTATAATTTGTAGGACAATCGTTTGGTACTCAGATCTTGTCTCACTAGTGAGTATGTAGAAACTAAGACATTGCACACAACTTGAATGAGCATGCTGGCCAAAACTGAAATGTCATAGCAGCTGCTTCTGTTCCAGCACTGAGCATCCTGAGCAATGCTTAACTGCCTTTTCCTTTTCTCTTCTTTCATTATTTGTATTGTGCTATGTATTTCCGTTTCAATCGATTCACATTCAGATGGAAAAGCGGTGCAGAATGATAAAGGCGATGAAAAGAAACAGCAGGAGGAGCTAGAAAAAGAAATGAAGGCACTTTCCACCACTGACACGTCAGAAACCACGCCCTCGGCCCCGCCCACGACTCCACCCACTGCCCCGCCCAACAAACCCGCAGGCAACACCCCAGAGGGCTCGCCTTCCAAATCTCCATCCAAGAAAAAAAGAAGTTCAAAGCTCCCTGTTTTCTAAAGAAAAGCAAGAAACAAAAAAGAAAAAGCAGAATCTTGAACTCTTACACACAAGTGTTCTTCACTAGTGCTTTCACACATCTTCACATCCAGTCCATCTACTGACCTTTACATGCCATACGAGTTTTTCACTATGGTTTTGTGACTTGAAACACATTTTCGGTACACGATGCAAATTTCACAATGCTTCACTGATGTGACCCTTCCCTTGCTTCAAAATGAATTGCACTTAGTACATGCGTAGAAACAGAATGTGGCATTGAGTAAGCATTGATTGTTCATGTCTTATCAAGTCTGATTGTTGCTCATTATCATGTTACCATTCACTGGAAATCATGATTGAGATGGCTTACAATAATACACATCAAAACGCCAGAATAAGCAAGATCTTGATGCTGCAACTTTAAATGCACGACTTTTCTTCTTCTTCTTATACTGTTATTATTTATTATCTTTTTTATGTATGTGTGTTGAAAACTTATTTGCAGTTGGAATTATTTTTATGATCATTCACTGTTATTTAAAAGCTTTTGTGTGTATATGTGCTGGTTTATAAACTTGATTCCATGTCACTATTAGAATGTAAAATGCTAGAATCGGATGTACCATTCATTAAAAACCACATCCATGTAAAGCTGGTGTAGTTTGTGTCTTTGGTGTGGATTTAAAAACTATACTTATTCACAAAAGTTGTAATTGTGTATCTTCCTTAAAAAAATTCTTATGAAATGTTCCTAACGATATATTTGTGCCTCATCATTTGACCAAAATCCACATCAGATCTCAGTCAGAAGAGATTCCAAACACTCAGTGGTGATCTAAGTGTTGCATTAATCTCATTCAGTGTCATGGGTAGCTTGAAGCTAATTGTAGGTATAATTTCTCTGTTACCCATAATACGATTATATTTCACGATGTATTTTATCAAAAGAAGTAGCATAAGTGCATAAGAAAATTTTTTATTTGTTTTCTTAAAAGATTTTTAATTCTAGATATACAGTTTATATGCAAGCATTCTCCAAAATGTCATTAGTGTGGAAATATTACAAAGTCTGTAAATGGGACATTTATAAGGCAGAGCAAGCTCACTGTTCACCAAGTGTCTAATATTGGAAGAAAATCGTTCAAATTGAATTGGGGGGTGTTTATATTAATGTATCTAAACTTAGATGGTATTTTCTTTTCATCTTGTCACTGTATTATCCATTCTAAAGTAGTATTTCTTGGCGCAATGCTGCTTTATTTACAGCGGTAACAAGGGAAACGCTGTGTCACTGCTTTGTTTACAGAGGTAACCAGGGAAACGTCGTGTCATAGCCTTGTTTACAGAGGTAACCAGGGAAACGCCGTGTCACTGTTTTGTGTACAAGCGGTAACCAGGGAAACGCCATGTCACTGTTTTGTGTACAGCGGTATCCAGGGAAACGATGTGTCACTGTTTTGTGTACAGCGGTAACCAGGGAAACGCCGTGTCACTGCTTTGTGTACAACGGTAACCAGGGAAACGCCGTGTCACTGCTTTGTGTACAACGGTAACCAGGGAAACGCCGTGTCACTGTTTTGTGTACAGCGGTATCCAGGGAAACGATGTGTCACTGTTTTGTGTACAGTGGTAACCAGGGAAACGATGTGTCACTGTTTTGTGTACAGCGGTAACCAGGGGAAACGCCGTGTCACTGCTTTGTGTACAACGGTAACCAGGGAAACGCCGTGTCACTGTTTTGTGTACAGCGGTATCCAGGGAAACGATGTGTCACTGTTTTGTGTACAGCGGTAACCAGGGAAACGATGTGTCACTTGTTTTGTGTACAGCGGTAACCAGGGAAACGCCGTGTCACTGTTTTGTGTACAGCGGTAACCAGGGAAACGATGTGTCACTGTTTTGTGTACAGCGGTAACCAGGGAAACGCCGTGTCACTGCTTTGTGTACAACGGTAACCAGGGAAACGCTGTGTCACTGTTTTGTGTACAGCGGTATCCAGGGAAACGATGTGTCACTGTTTTGTGTACAGCGGTAACCAGGGAAACGATGTGTCACTTGTTTTGTGTACAAGCGGTAACCAGGGAAACGCCGTGTCACTGTTTTGTGTACAGCGGTAACCAGGGAAACGATGTGTCACTGTTTTGTGTACAGCGGTAACCAGGGAAACGCCGTGTCACTGCTTTGTGTACAGCGGTAACCAGGGAAATGTCGTGTCACTGCTTTGTGTACAGCGGTAACCAGGGAAACGCCGTGTCACTGTTTTGTGTACAGCGGTAACCAGGGAAACGGCGTGTCACTGTTTTGTGTACAGCGGTAACCAGGGAAACGCCGTGTCACTGCTTTGTGTACAGCGGTAACCAGGGAAACGCTGTAACACTGATGTTCCATTTGTGCCACCTGCTGGCAGAGAATCAACCAATGTGCTGTTTTTGTGTAATTTCACAAAGATCAAGTTAAACCACTCTGTTTTTGCTTCAGATTTTTAAAATGAGATAAGAAACCGATCTTTTAACTGATATTTTAAAAAGCCTCAGAAAACCTGCCAAGAATGCCCACAACAGATGTCTATACCTACAAACTTCTGAAAACTGATTTAGTCGATAGAAACGAAACCTCATTTCTCACTTAAGCAATATAAAATATTTTGAAGGATACATGACAATATTTGAAAACATTATCTTTAAAATTATTGTTAGAATAAATAATTTATTTATATTTTTCAAACAGCTGTTTTATGGATGGCTACTGAAATATCATTACTGAAATCTTGGGTCACACTTTATTTTTGGGTCCAATTCTCACTATTAACTAACCATTAAATGACATTAAATGACTTTTGCCTCAATTAACTCCTTATTTGCTGCTTATTAATAATTTATAAAGGTAGTTGTTAAGTTTAGGGTATTGGGTAGGATTAGGGATGTCATGCGTTATATGTACTTTATAAAAAACTAATAAACAGCCAATATGTTAATAATAGACATGCTAATAAGCAACTAGTAATTGGTGTGAATTGTTAGCAACAATTGGTAGTTACTGCACAAAGTAATATTATTACTGTAACTAGCTACTGCTCATCTTTCTAGAACCACCAAAGGAGAAGTAAATGTACTTTGTTTTTTTGCAATAATGTATGTTATTATATGTATATATATATAAACATGACTAATAGTAGCATTGATTATTGTCAAACTGTTTGCAGCTTTTGTTTGGCAAAGCTGATGCTCTAAATAACCACAAGATGGCACAACCAGACATAACCAGTGTGTGTGAAAGATATTCCTAATAATTAAAGTTGAAGATTAAATCTTAAATATTATTGTGCTGTAATATACTTCCCTGTTTGTTTTCTAATGTAAAAACTCCAGATCTTTGAATTAATAGTTCTATAGTTTGCAATTTTCCACTTTATATCGAATTAATTTTTTTAGTTCCTTTTTTATATGTACAAACAGCATACATTATGGGAAATGTACCTTGGGAGGTTAGTATCCCAGCAGCAGGTCTGTATTGGACCCATCATCTCTGCAGGTACAGCACGGCTCATCGGTGGACTGTGATGTAATGTTTTGGTGCAGGAAGGAGATCAATGATGTAATCATCTTTCTCTTGCAGGCAGTACATGAACAGGAAGGTGGTTTAACACACCTTTGGATTTCACTCCTTGCTGAGTCGACAGGAAGCACGTTTGTGATAAAAACCTATATTATCTTTTCTTACCATAATTTATTTCAAATATGTGTTTCAGCAGTTTTTCCATCTGTTTTGTTTTTCAGTCAGTGGCTGTGCATTTTAGCAGGATTTGACGTTGTGGATTGTTTGTTTTGAACGCCTTAACTCTTGCTGAATGTTAATTTGTCATTAAGTGTGTTGTTGTGCAGTTTTAGAATCATTCAGCTGTCACATCTTTTATTTATTTATTATTGTTAATATACTTTTTTTTTTACTTTTTTAAAACATTTTGTAAGAAAACATTTTTACATCAGAAAGAAATGTGAGAGCAAAAAAAACATGTTATACATTCTGCTATTTAACATATGTAAATATATATGTGTGTGTGTGTGTGTGTGTGTGTGTGTGTGTGTGTGTGTGTGTGTGTGTGTGTGCGCGTGCGTACGTGTGTGTGTGTGTGTGTGTGTTTGTGGGCATGTGTGAGTGTGTGTGTGTGCATGTTTTTGTGTCATATCAGGACACAACTCTGTATAATGACATGGGTATGACACAGGTATTACAAGGAGAGGGTGACTTATGAGGACATAACCCATGGCTCATTTTTCAAAACACTTATAAATCATACAGAATGAGTTTTTTTGAGAAAGTAAAAATGCACAAAGTTTCCTGTGAGGGTTAGGGTTAGGTGTAGGGCCATAGAATATACAGTTTGTTATGTGTGTGTGTGTGTATGTATGTATACACATACAGTCCATATACAGTAAATGATTATTTACTTTACAGTATTCAGTCCATTTCTTCCAGTATTTTTTAAATAAGCCACATGTTTTTAAATGGTGTTTAATTTGTCTTAAAGTATCCAGGAAGAAAAAAGTACAATAAAAGTGGAGAATTTGACGATAATTTCAGTCTTATCTTATTAAAATGTACTACAAATCATGTTTAATCTTAACCATCAACATTTTCGTGTGTTGAGTTCCGGGAAGGCGGCCAATCACAGGCGACAGCGCTGCGGCAGTCCAGCCAATCACAGCCATAACGACAACACACGATTTGCATAATAATCCATTTTGGCTCAGGAGGAAATGCCAGAAGAGTATCACAGGTGCTACACTCGCTCCACAATGGCGCTACAGTGCTACTTAGTTGCACTATAATCTTGCTGAATCTAGACACGGCCTGACAGTGAACATCCAATGAGAAGCCAGCTTTCTGTATCGTCCATCCATAGGATCGCAGGTTTCCAAGCCCTGACAGCGTACAGTAACATGACAGCAGCTTGTGAATACACATCTCTTCTCTCTGGTTTAACGACGTTATGTTTCTCTAGCTGCGCGTTTATCTCAGCGTTTTTGATCTCATTTTTCCTCAGTTGTCCACAGCTTACATATGTGTTTAATAAGCAGCCAGATCGTCTGTCAAGCTTGAAACATTGAACCAGCGATTGTTTGGACTTTTCAAGATTCAAGATCTTGGGGATTCTGGGGATTTTTTCTCCCTTTTTATTACACTGCACTATATTCTACAACCTCGCTGGACGGGAATATCAAAAATTGACGTTTTTTTATGAAACAATAAGGAATTTTGGATGAAAGCTGTTTGTTTTCCAGCCAGCAACCAGCACCAAAGCTCAATATAATTAACAAAAATAGTATCACCAGCTGCTTAAAAAACACTTTTCTCTGCGTGACAATCTGGCAACCCGTGCCCACATCGATCTGACTGAGCTATCAGTCAGAGCCTTAAACCTCACCAAGAGCAGAACTAAAGCTGAGAGCTATTATCTCTTCTATAAAAGTCTTCAGACCTTCCTTACTGTACATGCTGTCAGTGAAGGGTTGCCAGATTGTGTCCACCTGGAGGGG
>NC_039272.1:568347-574335 GCF_003368295.1 Carassius auratus | reverse complement strand
TTGTAGTGCATGTGTGTCAGATCTGTTCAAGTCTGTGTTGTCTCCCCCTTTTTCTAGCATGTCACTGAAGACTGGCTCTCTGCATCTTTGGCTTGGATGAGGGCGTGTCCATGGTCCTAATGAGGGGTCAGTCCAGCAAGGCAGGAAGTTCTTTAGCACGCCGTCGGAGGCAGTTTGGCATGGCTGTGTGAAGCTGAGTTGCAAAACTTGTCTCCTATGTTGCATTCTTCTTGTGATGCCTTCTGGCTGTAGCAGACTTTCTGACCTTCTGTGCTCTGGTGGTTGCTGTTGCACAGACAGGGAATGTGGTACTTGGAGTTGGAGTTCATTTGACAGTTTGTTAGTGACTGAGGTGATGTCCTTTAGTACCTCAGATTTTTCATCAACAGTTGGCCGTGAAAGACTTGTTCATTCTGGGTTGTTGTTGAACAGGTGCTTGTCATCTCTGATGTGGTGCACCAGGTGATCACCGGCCTTCCGTTCTGTCGCTGGTCACAGCGAGCATGACTCAACTTTGTGGTCATATGCATGTAAATTGTCTTGAAGGAACTCTCTTAGTTGTTCCATGACTTGTTCCGTGTCTTCTAATGGTAAGCGGTCATGTTCTTGTGCATACTCAGCACTGTGCATGTCTGAGTGGTGCTGAGGTGGGTTTTGTTGTCGCTTACCCACACGAGTTGCTTTTGGATGAGTCAGCTGATTACCTTTGGATATCTGGTTAGGTTTCCAGATGTTATCCTTTTGGTTTCTTGAGAAGCGTGGCTGGTCCCATGGATTTTCCCAGCAGTTGGGCTGAAAGCGGTCGTGGATATGGGCGTCACGTTCTCTGTGCTCTTGATGGAAGACTCTGGTGTTGTGATGCCGCTGGGTGTCGTCCAGTGCAAGGCTTGAGTCTTTGTTGACAGAGTTCAAGAGTGTGGAGGTTTTGTTACCTTTCTTTGAGGCCAACTTCTGCTTGTTATAGGCCTTCTGTGTTAGGTCACGCAACTGTTGGATGGTCATGGAGTTCGGACAGGCCATGACACCTAGATGGTGACTGACTCCGGGGTGCAGATTCTTTAGGAAGAGGGTTTTGAAGTTCACATCCTCTTCAAGGTCAGAGTTGTTGTGTGCACCAAAGTAGGATTGTCGGAGTCGGTTGTAGTAAGCTTGTGGAGTCTCTTGACGACCTTGTTTGGTTTCCAAGGCAGTTAACAGTCCATGTTCAGACTCTGGGTCTGTAAACTCTTTAATCAGGACCTCACGAAGTCGCTGGTAGTTTGACTTGGTTTGACTGGGCTGTCGATCTAGAAAGTTTCGTACCTCGGAACTGGACGTGGCTCTAAGGAGGTATAACCAGTCTCTGTCAGTCACATGAGGTCTCACTTCCAGGTGAAATTCGATATCTCGCAGGTAAGCTTGGATGTCGGGGCTTTCTGTGGAGTTCGGGTTGAACCTGCTGATGTTTTTAGACAGCTTGTTGAGGTCTTTGATGGTCATCCCGTGTGCAGCTTCAAGGTCTTGGACGGGAGGTTTTCTTTCGTTGGCAGGAAAGGGTTGTGTGGCGAAGGCAGGTGAGGTTTTGGGTTGTGGCCCTTCGCTCCTTTCGTCATATGCCAGTTCTTGGACGTGGGACTCTGCTCTGCTCAGCAGTGATGAGGCTAAGAGATGTTTCTCTTTTCTTGGCTCTAGTTTGTGCTTGTAAGCATTTTGGAGTTCTTTTCTGACCATGTAGAGCTCATCGTTGGTATCGTCTAGTTGTTGGGTCAGATTGTCCGTTTCAGTTCTGTACCTTTCAAGGTGGTCTTTCAAAGCACTGATTTCAGAGTTCTTGTTTCTGATGTCTATCTTGGCTTTCTCTAGTAGCTGTTCGGCATACTGGAGTCTGTTTACCAGGTCTTTCTGAGCAGCCGTTGTATGTTGCTGGTCGAGCTGAGCTGCTGCCAGGGCTGCTAGGAGCTTCATAACTTGTTCTGTTGTATCCTGCTCCCTCTCGCTGGGTGCTTTGAGTTGATTTTGAACTTTCACTTCCAGCTTGTCTATGCGACGTTCAGCACGTGTCAGCTCCTCTTGAAGGTGGGTGATGTGCTTGTCGCTCAGTTTCAGCTGGGTTGTGAAGGCATAGCTTAGTGAGCTCGTGATCTTGACTAGCTCCTCGTGGTTGTTGTTCTGGCTTGAATCTTGTGTCAGGAATCTTCTCAGGATTAGGATTATTATTAAAAATAATAACAGTTCAAATGTCTTTGGAGTGAGGCTGTCTGTTATGCCTCTCAGCCAAATGTTCACATCTTCCCCATGGGCAATGGGGTCTGCAGTCTGCGGCATGTTGGCACGCTGGGGAGAAGAGAGACTGACACAGATCTGTGTGGAGTAAAAGCCTATGTGTGGTGGGACAACTAAGTGTTGTATCAGTGATTGTGAACCACTAGTGAAATGTGGTGATGACTGTGTTGGTCTCAGGGTGTCTAAGTAGACTAGAGATGCGAAGACTTTGTCACTCTAATGAGGAAGAGGAAAAGAGAGACAGAGGTGAAAAACAAATTCAAATGACAAGCAAAATTTCTGTTTTTCAAATGAGGAAAATTATTTTTTCCAATTAAATGTTATCAAAAACGTAAACAATATTATTATATTTCTTGCTTTGGACAAAAGAATACAATAATAATTCTGATATCTCTTTTCTTAGTCTGACAGGATTGACACCGTACACCTTTCAGTTGGACCGCTCACCAGGGAGTCAGCGAAGGCGACAGTTGCTCAGCACGTATCTCTATTAAATTGATCTCAACGTTGGATGAGATGCTAAAACTTGGATTGCGTTTCCAAATGTAGGGAGGTTAGGAAGAACAAATGAGAGGATGATTACAATCAAATTCATAAGAATGATTCGTCGTCTTTGGCAAGATTGTGTATTTACTTCACTTAGAATTGATTGATGGTTCTTACATGTCCTACAAATGTAAAAAGAGAAGAGGAAAGTAAAGGAGAGAGAGGACGGAGATGGTAAGTCTCAGTAGCGGTTACCTCAACTACAAGGAGAGCGTTGTGTTAGTTGCTGCACAACTAATCAAACAAAATAAACTTTAAGTGAAAGAGAGTTGTCTTTCTAATTTATTTGAACTCGTAGTGAGGGATAACAATGTCTCCTTTTAGGGCTCAGGTTTGTCGTTCCCAGGCTAGGATACACAAAAGAAATGGTAAGAAATAGGAAAATTTAAAAAATTAATAAATGGGCAAAATATGCAAAAATGAAATTAAAAAGAGGAAATCAATACGTAAAACAATAGTGGTTAAGTGTATAACCAAAATAGGAAGAGGGGTAAAACGCATTCAAATAAGTAAAGGTCTGAATAGCATATATTCAGATGGGTAATAAATAAATTAGGAAGAATAAGTTTACTTAACTTCCAAAGTTCAAGGCTTATTCATTCCTAAAATAATTAAGACCAAAAGAGAATACTAGAAATAAAAGATCATATGAAATGATCTGAGAGGGAAATTTTAAATGATTCAAAATAAATTTAATGTTTCAATTAAATTTCAATTTGACAATTAATAATTGTGAGTCAGTATTTCCCTTTCTAGTAAAATGAAAATAAGTGGTCTAGTGAGAAAACAGAGCGATAAAAAGAAAGAGACTAACAAGTGTTAGTTAAGATGTTTAAAATGGTTAAATCACGTCAGCGTTGCCCAAACACACATTATTCTACCACTGGATGGTAATGCTAACGGCTAACCTTTGAGGCTAGTGGCTTTAGTATAGACTTCAATGTAAATGCAATGGTTTCGTTAGCTTAGCGACACCGCAGAGTTTGTGCGCTGCGCGTGCACAGTTCAGAGTTGCTCCGGAAGTACGTTAGTCTTCCTGGTCACGGTCGTCACTATGGCAACCAAAACACATTCTAGTGGATTAGCACATGAATCGTTGCATTGTTGCAAATACAGTTAAGCATGTTACATGAAATGTCGGCTCATTTCAACACTGTACAAATAACAACACCGCCTTTCAGTTGGTTTTGCGATGTGGCACTTAAACTCTCAGTTTGTATAGAGTTAAATTTATCTTAATTCAAATAGCAGCTTCCTGCTGTAGTTATTATATCAATCTCAGCAATTTGATTCTCCGTGCCAGTTTTTCTGGACACAAACATAAAAGTTTTCCTTCGCTGTTGGTACACAGTTAAAATTTACTTGATCAAGCTTTTAAAACACTCCCATTCAAATTACTCTCGGACACACGCAGTGTTACGCGAGATTGCATTCACTTTGTGAACGGATACAAATGGGCAAACATTGTTCTCTAATGTTTAACGTTAACTTAGGGGAGTCGAATATCAAATTTGATTCGGCAGTGGAACACGCACTGGCAATCAAACTATATGAAATATGAATACGGGGACTTTGATAAATAGATTGAGGAACCCGCTCAAAACTATTCTTTATTCACCGATTTATATCCCTTTTGAAACACTAACAGTTTAGCTCCGTTCAGCAAACAGTGACTGAGATAGCGTTTGAGACACTGGAACACGCAGTGAAATCAAATCAGCTATAAAACAAGGCATTACACAAATGAGGAACACGCTCAATTTCTACCTTATTGTACGATCTCAGATGTTTACTTTTAAGTTCCCTTACTGCTGTTAACAAAGGGGAGACGGACTCGAGTTAAAGTCTCCTCTAGCTCCTTTCATTCAAGCGGGAGGGCGCGCGCTGCTTACGTCACGCGTCACACACACATACTCAGGTCTCGCATGCTTCTCATATTTCATTCCTTTAGCAAAATCAAAGATTAAATAACTTGGTTTATGCTCACAATTTAGATTAAACTGCCCGCAATCATTCTCCACCATAATAAATGTAAGGGAAACAGGTCAATTTAGCTCAAAGGGAATCATTTAAGATTTTAAAGGGAATTTGAACAGAATCACTGTTTCACGGCTGTTCACGGAGACGCGCCTGCGGTTCAGTGAACGAGCCGTTTAACATCAAATCTGCGCTGGATACTAATATCCAAACTATAGTGAAAACACTATCAATTAGCACAGTAACAAGATCGGCAGTTTAAGACATTAACTTGTAAGCACAAAACACAAGATACTTCTCTTTTCAATATGAATAAGGCTTTATTAGATAAATCTAAGACATATAAACTAATCTAACACATAAACGCACGCACACACACATTCACACAAGTTGCAGGAAGGTCGAAAGTTAGGGAAAGATGAGTTTAAGAGAATGGAAATATGGAATCCCAAGTTAACAGCAATACGTTAAATTGCATAAACATGAACAACCATCAATCACGTAATTAGCGCTCGCATTGAGTTCCTCAATGAGGTTAAAATTATATTAGATACACCAGTAAAGGTCACAGTCTGGAGGTAAAGTTACTTGCATCTCCTGTGAAGAAGGAGCCTCGGTGAAAGGGCTATCCCGAGGTCGTTGATTGGCTGGAAGTTCAGTCTCTGAAGTGACGTCTTGGGAAGCCCGTGGTTGTTGGGCGTTGGCTGAAAGTGCAGAGTCGTGTTCGCTGGTTGAAGTTGAATGGACGTTACAAAACTTAACTCAGAACACGAAACTCTCAAACGGAAAAGAAAAGAAATAAAGTTTGACGAGACTAGGTTGTGTTCCTTCTCATTGTGGCATAAGTAGCAGCAGGCAGGCACGCTGGAACCGCGCTCAAAGAACAATGATGACTACCGCATGGCTAGATGCTACAAGCTAAAGCTAGGTAGCAAAGCTACAAGCTAAAAGCTAAGAGCAGGCATGACTGATAGCACGAGCAATGCTAGAACTAAAAGCCGACATGGCTAATAGCAGCAGCTAGACTAGAACTAAAAGCAGACTAAAAGCAGACATGGCTAATAGCAGCAGGCAGACTAGAACTAAAAAGCAAAATTTCATGGGGTCCAAAGTATTTAAAACTTCCTTGTTGGCCACCCCTCAAATGTTGCCTTGACCAATCAGATATGTTCTTGGGGTGGGTATCATAAATCATTTGTTTAT